>NW_025959023.1:0-46802 GCF_023159225.1 Perognathus longimembris pacificus | reverse complement strand
GGTAACTCCCCAGAAGAATCTGCATTGTGGTGAAGGAACAGAGAAAAAAGCTCATTTAGGACCTGCACTAACGAAGGGGGTAGGCAGCTGTATATCAGGGAGTAAACCTTCTGAGAATAAAAACAGCTGGAGCTTGTTAGGGTAATTACACAGGGGTAAGAATAATGTACTGGGAACTCCTCAGAAGAATCTGATTTGTGGTGAGGGGAGAGAGATAAAAGCTCATTTAGGAACGACATGAACATGCTGTGTAGGTAGCTGTTATCAGTAAATATCTCCTCTGAGATTAAGAAAAAGCAGTAGCTTAATAAATTAAGTACTTCCTGGTATGGTTACTGTACTGGTAACTCCCCAAAAGAATCTGGATAGTGGTGAGGGAACAGAGAAAAAAGCTCATTTAGGACCTGCACTTACGAAGGGGGTAGGCAGCAGTATATCAGGGAGTAAACCTTCTGAGAATAAAAACAGCTGGAGCTTGTTAAGGTAATTACACAGGGAAAGGATAGTGTACTGGGAACTCCTCAGAAGAATCTGATTTGTGGTGAGGGAGAGAGATAAAAGCTCATTTAGGAAGGACATGAACATGCTGCGTAGGTAGCTGTTTATCAGTAAATATCTCCACTGAGATTAAGAAAAGCAGTAGCTTAATAAATTAAGTACTTACTGGTATGGTTACTGTACTGGTAACTCCCCAAAAGAATCTGGATTGTGGTGAGGGAACAGAGAAAAAAGCTCATTTAGGATCTGCACTTACGAAGGGGGTAGGCAGCTGTATATCAGGGAGTAAACCATCTGAGAATAAAAACAGCTGGAGCTTGTTAAGGTAATTACACAAGGGAAAGGATAATGTGCTGGGAACAATTCAGAATAATCTGATTTGTGGTGAGGGGAGAGAGATAAAGCTCATTTAGGAACGACATGAACATGCTGCGTAGGTAGCTGTTTATCAGTAAATATCTCCACTGAGATTAAGAAAAGCAGTTGCTTAATAAATTAAGTACTTCCTGGTATGGTTACTGTACTGGCAACTCCCCAAAAGAATCTGGATTGTGGTGAGGGAACAGATTAAAAAGCTCATTTAGGACCTGCACTTACGAAGGTGGTAGGCAGTTGTATATCAGGGAGTAAACCTTCTGAGAATATAAACAGCTCGAGCTTGTTAAGGCAATTACGCAGGGGAAAGGATAATGTACTGGGAACTGCTTAGAAGAATCTGATTTGTGGTGAGGGGAGAGAGATAAAAGCTCATTTAGGAACGACATGAACATGCTGCCTAGGTAGCTGTTTATCAGTAAATATCTCCACTGAGATTAAGAAAAGCAGCAGCTTAATAAATTAAGTACTTCCTGGTATGGTTACTGTACTGGTAACTCCCAGAAAATATCTGGATTGTGGTGAGGGAACAGAGAAAAAAGCTCATTTAGGACCTGCACTTACGAAGGGGGTAGGCAGCTGTATATCAGGGAGTATCGCTTCTGAGAATAAAAACAGCTGGAGCTTGTTAAGGTAATTACACAGAGGAAAGGATAATGTACTGGGAACTCCTCACAAGAATCTGATTTGTGCTGAGGGGAGAGAGATAAAAGCTCATTTAGGAACGACATGAACATGCTGCGTAGGTAGCTGTTATCAGTAAATATCTCCACTGAGATTAAGAAAAGCAGTAGCTCAATAAATTAAGTACTTCCTGGTATGGTTACTGTACTGGAAACTCCCCAAAAGAATCTGGATTGTGGTGAGGAAACAGAGAAAAAGCTCATTTAGGACCTGCACTTACGAAGGGGGTAGGCGGCTGTATATCAGGGAGTAAACCTTCTGAGAATATAAACAGCTCGAGCTTGTTAAGGCAATTACACAGGGGAAAGGGTAATGTACTGGGAACTCCTCAGAAGAATCTGATTTGTGGTGAGGGGAGAGAGATAAAAGCTCATTTAGGAAAGACATGAACATGCTGCGTAGGTAGCTGTTTATCAGTAAATATCTCCCCTGAGATTAAGAAAAGCAGTAGCTTAATAAATTAAGTAGTTCCTGGTATGGTTACTGTACTTGTAACTCCCCAAAAGAATCTTGATTGTGTGAGGGAACAGAGAAAAAAAGCTCACTTAGGACCTGCACTTTCGAAGGGGGTAGGCAGCTGTATATCAGGGAGTAAACCTTCTGAGAATAAAAACAGCTGGAGCTTGTTAAGGTAATTACACAAGGGAAAGGATAATGTACTGGGAACTGCTTAGAAGAATCTGATTTGTGGTGAGGGGAGAGAGATAAAAGCTCATTTAGGAACGACATGAACATGCTGCCTAGGTAGCTGTTTATCAGTAAATATCTCCACTGAGATTAAGAAAAGCAGCAGCTTAATAAATTAAGTACTTCCTGGTATGGTTACTGTACTGGTAACTCCCAGAAAATATCTGGATTGTGGTGAGGGAACAGAGAAAAAAGCTCATTTAGGACCTGCACTTACGAAGGGGGTAGGCAGCTGTATATCAGGGAGTATCGCTTCTGAGAATAAAAACAGCTGGAGCTTGTTAAGGTAATTACACAGAGGAAAGGATAATGTACTGGGAACTCCTCACAAGAATCTGATTTGTGCTGAGGGGAGAGAGATAAAAGCTCATTTAGGAACGACATGAACATGCTGCGTAGGTAGCTGTTTATCAGTAAATATCTCCACTGAGATTAAGAAAAGCAGTAGCTCAATAAATTAAGTACTTCCTGGTATGGTTACTGTACTGGAAACTCCCCAAAAGAATCTGGATTGTGGTGAGGAAACAGAGAAAAAGCTCATTTAGGACCTGCACTTACGAAGGGGGTAGGCGGCTGTATATCAGGGAGTAAACCTTCTGAGAATATAAACAGCTCGAGCTTGTTAAGGCAATTACACAGGGGAAAGGGTAATGTACTGGGAACTCCTCAGAAGAATCTGATTTGTGGTGAGGGGAGAGAGATAAAAGCTCATTTAGGAAAGACATGAACATGCTGCGTAGGTAGCTGTTTATCAGTAAATATCTCCCCTGAGATTAAGAAAAGCAGTAGCTTAATAAATTAAGTACTTCCTGGTATGGTTACTGTACTGGTAACTCCCCAAAAGAATCTTGATTGTGGTGAGGGAACAGAGAAAAAAGCTCACTTAGGACCTGCACTTTCGAAGGGGGTAGGCAGCTGTATATCAGGGAGTAAACCTTCTGAGAATAAAAACAGCTGGAGCATGTTAAGGTAATTACACAGGGGAAAGGATAATGTACTGGAACTCCTCAGAAGAATCTGATCTGTGGTGAGGGGAGAGAGATATAAGCTCATTTAGGAACGACATGAACATGCTGCGTAGGTAGCTGTTTATCAGTAAATATCTCCCCTGAGATTAAGAAAAGCAGTAGCTTAATAAATTAAGTACTTCCTGGTATGGTTACTGTACTGGTAACTCCCCAAAAGAATCTAGATTGTGGTGAGGGAACAGAGAAAAAAGCTCATTTAGGACCTGCACTTACGAAGGGGGTAGGCAGCTGTATATCAGGGAGTAAACCTTCTGAGAATAAAAACAGCTGGAGCTTGTTAAGTTAATTACACAGGGGAAAGGATAATGTACTGGGAACTCCTCAGAAGAATCTGATTTGTGGTGAGGGGAGAGAGATAAAAGCTCATTTAGGAACGACATGAACATGCTGCGTAGGTAGCTGTTTATCAGTAAATATCTCCACTGAGATTAAGAAAAGCAGTAGCTTAATAAATTAAGTACTTCCTGGTATGGTTACTGTACTGGTAACTCCCAAAAAGAATCTGGATTGTGGTGAGGGAACAGAGAAAAAAGATCATTTAGGACCTGCACTTACGAAGGGGGTAGGCAGCTGTATATCAGGGAGTAAACCTTCTGAGAATAAAAACAGCTGGAGCTTGTTAAGGTAATTACACAGGGGAAAGGATAATGTACTGGGAACTCCTCAGAAGAATCTGATTTGTGGTGATGGGAGAGAGATAAAAGCTCATTTAGGAACGACATGAACATGCTGCGTAGGTAGCTGTTTATCAGTAAATATCTCCACTGAGATTAAGAAAAGCAGTAGCTTGGCTGGGGATATGGCCTAGTGGCAAGAGTGCCTGCCTCGTATACATGAGGCACTGGGTTCGATTCCCCAGCACCACATATACAGAAAATGGCCAGAAGTGGCGCTGCGGCTCAAGTGGCATAGTGCTAGCCTTGAGCAAAAAAAGCCAGGGACAGTGCTCAGGCCTTGAGTCCAAGTTCCAGGACTGGCCAAAAAAGAAAAAAAAAAGAAAAGCAGTAGCTTAATAAATTAAGTACTTCCTGGTATGGATACTGTACTGGTAACTCCCCAAAAGAATCTGGATTTTGGTGAGGGAACAGAGAAAAAAGCTCTTTTAGGACCTGCACTTACGAAGGCGGTAGGCAGCTGTATATCAGGGAGTATCGCTTCTGAGAATAAAAACAGCTGGAGCTTGTCAAGGTAATTACACAGGGGAAAGGATAATGTACTGGAACTCCTCAGAGAATCTGATTTGTGGTGAGGGGAGAGAGATAAAAGCTCATTTAGGAACGACATGAACATGCTGCATACGTAGCTGTTTATCAGTAAATATCTCCACTGAGATTAAGAAAAGCAGTAGCTTAATAAACTAAGTACTTCCTGGTATGGATACTGTACTGGTAACTCCCCAAAAGAATCTGGATTGTGGTGAGGGAACAGAGAAAACAGCTCATTTAGGAACGACATGAACATGCTGCGTACGTAGCTGTTTATCAGTAAATATCTCCACTGAGATTAAGAAAAGCAGTTGCTTAATAAATTAAGTACTTCCTGGTATGGATACTGTACTGGTAACTCCCAAAAGAATCTGGATTGTGGTGAGGGAACAGAGAAAAAAGCTCATTTAGGACCTGCACTTAAGAATGGGGTAGGCAGCTGTATATCAGGGTGTAAACCTTCTGAGAATAAAAACAGCTGGAGCTTGTTAAGGTAATTACACAGGGGACAGGATAATGTACTGGGAACTCCTCAGAAGAATCTGATTTGTGGTGAGGGGAGAGCGATAAAAGCTCATTTAGGAACGACATGAACATGCTACATAAGTAGCTGTTTATCAGCAAATATCTCCACTCAGATTAAGAAAAGCAGTAGCTTAATAAATTAAGTACTTCCTGGTATGGATATTGTACTGGTAACTCCCCAAAGGAATCTGGATTGTGGTGAGGGAACAGAGAAAAAAGCTCATTTAGGACCTGCACTTACGAATGGGGTAGGCAGCTGTATATCAGGGTGTAAACCTTCTGAGAATAAAAACAGCTGGAGCTTGTTAAGGTAAATACACAGGGGACAGGATAATGTACTGGGAACTCCTCAGAAGAATCTGATTTGTGGTGAGGGGAGAGAGATAAAATCTCATTTAGGAACGACATGAAAATGCTGCGTACGTAGCTGTTTATCAGTAAATATCTCCACTGAGATTAAGAAAAGCAGTAGCTTAATAAATTAAGTACTTCCTGGTATGGTTACTGTACTGGTAACTCACCAAAAGAATCTGGATTTTGGTGAGGGAACAGAGAAAAAAGCTCATTTAGGAACTGCACTTACGAAGGGGGTAGGCAGCTGTATATCAGGGAGTATCGCTTCTGAGAATAAAAACAGCTGGAGCTTGTTAAGGTAATTACACAGGGGAAAGGATAATGTACTGGGAACTCCTCAGAAGAATCTGATTTGTGGTGAGGGGAGAGAGATAAAAGCTCATTTAGGAACGACATGCACATGCTGCCTAGGTAGCTGTTTATCAGTAAATATCTCCACTGAGATTAAGAAAAGCAGTAGCTTAATAAACTAAGTACTTCGTGGTATGGATACTGTACTGGTAACTCCCCAAAAGAATCTGGATTGTGGTGAGGGAACAGAGAAAATAGCTCATTTGGAACGACATGAACATGCTGCGTACGTAGCTGTTTATCAGTAAATATCTCCACTGATATTAAGAAAAGCAGTTGCTTAATAAATTAAGTACTTCCTGGTATGGTTACTGTACTGGTAACTCCCCAGAAGAATCTGCATTGTGGTGAAGGAACAGAGAAAAAAGCTCATTTAGGACCTGCACTTACGAAGGGGGTAGGCAGCTGTATATCAGGGAGTAAACCTTCTGAGAATAAAAACAGCTGGAGCTTGTTAAGGTAATTACACAGGGGAAAGGATAATGTACTGGTAACTCCCCAGAAGAATCTGCATTGTGGTGAAGGAACAGAGAAAAAAGCTCATTTAGGACCTGCACTAACGAAGGGGGTAGGCAGCTGTATATCAGGGAGTAAACCTTCTGAGAATAAAAACAGCTGGAGCTTGTTAGGGTAATTACACAGGGGTAAGAATAATGTACTGGGAACTCCTCAGAAGAATCTGATTTGTGGTGAGGGGAGAGAGATAAAAGCTCATTTAGGAACGACATGAACATGCTGTGTAGGTAGCTGTTTATCAGTAAATATCTCCTCTGAGATTAAGAAAAGCAGTAGCTTAATAAATTAAGTACTTCCTGGTATGGTTACTGTACTGGTAACTCCCCAAAAGAATCTGGATAGTGGTGAGGGAACAGAGAAAAAAGCTCATTTAGGACCTGCACTTACGAAGGGGGTAGGCAGCAGTATATCAGGGAGTAAACCTTCTGAGAATAAAAACAGCTGGAGCTTGTTAAGGTAATTACACAGGGGAAAGGATAGTGTACTGGGAACTCCTCAGAAGAATCTGATTTGTGGTGAGGGGAGAGAGATAAAAGCTCATTTAGGAAGGACATGAACATGCTGCGTAGGTAGCTGTTTATCAGTAAATATCTCCACTGAGATTAAGAAAAGCAGTAGCTTAATAAATTAAGTACTTACTGGTATGGTTACTGTACTGGTAACTCCCCAAAAGAATCTGGATTGTGGTGAGGGAACAGAGAAAAAAGCTCATTTAGGATCTGCACTTACGAAGGGGGTAGGCAGCTGTATATCAGGGAGTAAACCATCTGAGAATAAAAACAGCTGGAGCTTGTTAAGGTAATTACACAGGGGAAAGGATAATGTACTGGGAACTCCTCAGAAGAATCTGATTCGTGGTGAGGGGAGAGAGATAAAAGCTCATTTAGGAACGAAATGAACATGCTGCATAGGTAGCTGTTTATCAGTAAATATCTCCACGGAGATTAAGAAAAGCAGTAGCTTAATAAATTAAGTACTTCCTGGTATGATTACTGTACTGGTAACTCCACAAAAGAATCTGGATTGTGGTGAGGGAACAGAGAAAAAAGCTCATTTAGGACCTGCACTTACGAAGGTGGTAGGCAGCTGTATATCAGGGAGTAAACCGTCTGAGAATAAAAACAGCTGGAGCTTGTTAAGGTAATTACACAGGGGAAAGGATAATGTACTGGGAACTCCTCAGAAGAATCTGATTCGTGGTGAGGGGAGAGAGATAAAAGCTCATTTAGGAACGACATGAACATGCTGCGTAGGTAGCTGTTTATCAGTAAATATCTCCACTGAGATTAAGAAAAGCAGTAGCTTAATAAATTAAGTCCTTCCTGGTATGGTTACTGTACTGGTAACTCCCCAAAGAATCTGGTATTTGATGAGGGAACAGAGCAAAAAGCTCATTTAGGACCTGCACTTACGAAGGGGGTAGGCAGCTGTATATCAGGGAGTAAACCTTCTGAGAATAAAAACAGCTGGAGCTTGTTAACGTAATTACACAGGGGAAAGGATAATGTACTGGGAACTCCTCAGAAGAATCTGATTCGTGGTGAGGGGAGAGAGATAAAAGCTCATTTAGGAACGACATGAACATGCTGCGTAGGTAGCTGTTTATCAGTAAGTATCTCCACTGAAATTAAGAAAAGCAGTTGCTTAATAAATTAAGTACTTCCTGGTATGGTTACTGTATGGTAACTCCACAAAAGAATCTGGATTGTGGTGAGGGAACAGAGAAAAAAGTTCATTTAGGACCTGCACTTACGAAGGTGTTAGGCAGCTGTATATCAGGGAGTAAACGTTCTGAGAATAAAAACAGCTGGAGCTTGTTAAGGTAATTACACAGGGGAAAGGATAATGTACTGGGAACTCCTCAGAAGAATCTGCTTTGTGGTGAGGGGAGAGAGATAAAAGGTCATTTAGGAACGACATGAACATGCTGCGTAGGTAGCTGTTTATCAGTAAATATCTCCACTGAGATTAAGAAAAGCAGTAGCTTAATAAATTAAGTACTTCCTGGTATGGTTACTGTACTGGTAACTCCCCAGAAGAATCTGCATTGTGGTGAAGGAACAGAGAAAAAAGCTCATTTAGGACCTGCACTTACGAAGGGGGTAGGCAGCTGTATATCAGGGAGTAAACCTTCTGAGAATAAAAACAGCTGGAGCTTGTTAAGGTAATTACACAGGGGAAAGGATAATGTACTGGGAACTCCTCAGAAGAATCTGATTTGCGGTGAGGGGAGAGAGATAAAAGCTCATTTAGGAACGACATGAACATGCTGCGTATGTAGCTGTTTATCAGTAAATATCTCCACTGAGATTAAGAAAAGCAGTAGCTTAATAAATTAAGTACTTCCTGGTATGGTTACTGTACTGATAACTCCCCAAAAGAATCTGGATTGTGGTGAAGGAACAGAGAAAAAAGCTCATTTAAGAAATGCACTTAGGAAGGGGGTAGACTGCAGTATATCAGGGAGTAAACCTTCTGAGAATAAAAACAGCTGGAGCTTGTTAAGGTAATTACACAGGGGAAAGGATAATGTACTGGGAACTCTTCAGAAGAATATGATTTGTGGTGAGGGGAGAGAGATAAAAGCTCATTTACGAACGACATGAACATGCTGCGTACATAGCTGTTTATCAGTAAATAGCTCCACTGAGATTAAGAAAAGAAGGAGCTTAATAAACTAAGTACTTCCTGGTATGGTTACTGTATTGGTAACTCGCCTAAAGAACCTGGATTGTGGTGAGGGAACAGAGAAAACAGCTTATTTATGACCTGCACTTACGAAGGGGTTAGGCAGCTGTATATCAGGGAGTAACCTTCTGAGAATAAAAACAGCTGGAGCTTGTTAAGGTAATTAAACATTGGAAAGGATAAAGTACTGGAAACTCCTCAGAAGAATCTGATTTATGGTGAGGGGAGAGAGATAAAAGCTCATTTAGGAACGACATGAACATGCTGCGTAGGTAGCTGTTTATCAGTAAATATCTCCACTGAGATTAAGAAAAGCAGTAGCTTAATAAATTAAGTACTTCCTGGTATGGTTACTGTACTGGTAACTCCCCAAAAGAATCTGGATTGTGGTGAGGGAACAGAGAAAATAGCTCATTTAGGACCTGCACTTACGAAGGGGGTAGGCAGCTGTATATCAGGGAGTAAACCTTCTGAGAATAAAAACAGCTGGAGCATGTTAAGGTAATTACACAGGGGAAAGGATAATGTACTGGGAACTTCTCAGAAGAATCTGATTTGTGGTGAGGGGAGAGAGATAAAAGCTCATTTAGGAACGACATGAACATGCTGCGTAGGTAGCTGTTTATCAGTAAATATCTCCACTGAGATTAAGAAAAGCAGTAGCTTAATAAATTAAGTACTTCCTGGTATGGTTACTGTACTGGTAACTCCCCAAAGAATCAGGATTGTGGTGAGGGAACAGAGAAAAAAGCTCATTTAGGACATGCACTGACGAAGGGGGTAGGCAGCTGTATATCAGGGAGTAAACCTTCGGAGAAGAAAAACAGCTGGAGCTTGTTAAGGTAATTACACATTGGAATGGATAATGTACTGGGAACTCCTCAGAAGAATCTGATTCGTGGTGAGGGGAGAGAGATAAAAGCTCATTTAGGATCGACATGAACATGCTGCGTAGGTAGCTGTTTATCAGTAAATATCTCCATTGAGATTAAGAAAAGCAGTAGCTTAATAAATTAAGTACTTCCTGGTATGGTTACTGTACTGGTAACTCCCCAAAAGAATCTGGATTGTGGTGAGGGAACAGAGAAAAAAGCTCATTTAGGACCTGCACTTACGAAGGGGGTAGGCAGCTGTATATCAGGGAGTAAACATTCTGAGAATTAAAACAGCTGGAGCTTGTTAAGGTAATTACACATGGGAAAGGATAATGTACTGGGAACTCCTCAGAAGAATCTGATTTGTGGTGAGGGGACAGAGATAAAAGCTCATTTAAGAACGACATGAACATGCTGCGTAGGTAGCTGTTTATCGGTAAATATCTCCACTGAGATTAAGAAAAGCAGTAGCTTAATAAATTAAGTACTTCCTGGTATGGTTACTGTACTGGTAACTCCCCAAAAGAATCTGGATTGTGGTGAGGGAAGAGAGAAAAAAATCTCATTTAGGACCTGCACTTACGAAGGGGGTAGGCAGCTGTATATCAGGGAGTAAACCTTCTGAGAATAAAAACAGCTGGAGTTTGTTAAGGTAATTACACAGGGGAAAGGATAATGTAGTGGGAACTCCTCAGAAGAATCTGATTTTTGGTGAGGGGAGAGAGATAAAAGCTCATTTAGGAACGACATGAACATGCTGCGTAGGTAGCTGTTTATCAGTAAATATCTCCACTGAGATTAAGAAAAGCAGTAGCTTAATAAATTAAGTACTTCCTGGTATGGTTACTGTTTTGGTAACTACACAAAAGTATCTGGATTGTGGTGAAGGAACAGAGAAAAAAGCTCATTTAGGACCTGCACTTACGAAGGGGGTAGGCAGCTGTATATCAGGGAGTAAACCTTCTGAGAATTAAAACAGCTGGAGCTTGTTAAGGTAATTACACAGGGGAAAGGATAATGTACTGGGAACTCCTCAGAAGAATCTGATTTGTGGTGAGGGGAGAGAGATAAAAGCTCATTTAAGAACAACATGAACATGCTGCGTAGGTAGCTGTTTATCAGTAAATATCTAAACTGAGATTAAGAAAAGCAGTAGCTTAATAAATTAAGTACTTCCTGGTATGGTTACTGTACTGGTAACTCCCCAAAAGAATCTGGATTGTGGTGAGGGAACAGAGAAAAAAGCTCATTTAGGACCTGCACTGACGAAAGGGGTAGGCAGCTGTATATCAGGGAGTAAACCTTCTGAGAATAAAAACAGCTGGAGCTTGTTAAGGTAATTACACAGGGGAAAGGATAAGGTACTGGGAACTCCTCAGAAGAATCTGATTTGTGGTGAGGGGAGAGAGATAAAAGCTCATTTAGGAACGACAGGAACATGCTGCGTACGTAACTGTTTATCAGTAAATATCTCCACTGAGATTAAGAAAAGCAGTAGCTTAATAAATTAAGTACTTCCGGGTATGGCTACTGTACTGGTAACTCCCCAAAAGAATCTGGATTGTGGTGAAGGAAGAGAGAAAAAAACTCATTTAGGACCTGCACTTACGAAGGGGGTAGGCAGCTGTATATCAGGGAGTAAACCTTCTGAGAATAAAAACAGCTGGAGCTTGTTAAGGTAATTACACAGTGGAAAGGATAATGTACTGGGAACTCCTCAGAAGAATCTGATTTGTGGTGAGGGGAGAGAGATAAAAGCTCATTTAGGAACGACATGAACATGCTGCGTAGGTAGCTGTTTATCAGTAAATATCTCCACTGAGATTAAGAAAAGCAGTAGCTTAATAAATTAAGTACTTCCTGGTATGGTTACTGTACTGATAACTCCCCAAAAGAATCTGGATTGTGGTGAAGGAACAGAGAAAAAAGCTCATTTAAGACCTGCACTTAGGAAGGGGGTAGACTGCAGTATATCAGGGAGTAAACCTTCTGAGAATAAAAACAGCTGGAGCTTGTTAAGGTAATTACACAGGGGAAAGGATAATGTACTGGGAACTCCTCAGAAGAATCTGATTTGTGGTGAGGGGAGAGAGATAAAAGCTCATTTAGGAACGACATGAACATGCTGCGTAGGTAGCTGTTTATCAGTAAATATCTCCACTGAGATTAAGAAAAGCAGTAGCTTAATAAATGAAGTACTTCCTGGTATGGTTACTGTACTGGTAACTCCCCAAAAGAATCTGGATTGTGGTGAGGGAACCGAGAAAAAAGCTCATTTAGGACCTGCACTTACGAAGGGGGTAGGCAGCTGTATATCAGGGAGTAAACCTTCTGAGAATAAAAACAGCTGGAGCTTGTTAAGGTACTTACACAGGGGAAAGGATAATGTACTGGGAACTCCTCAGAAGAATCTGATTTGTGGTGAGGGGAGAGAGATAAAAGCTCATTTAGGAACGACATGTACATGCTGCGTAGGTAGCTGTTTATCAGTAAATATCTCCACTGAGATTAAGAAAAGCAGTAGCTTAATAAATTAATTACTTCCTGGTATGGTTACTGTACTGGTAACTCCCCAAAAGAATCTGGATTGTGGTGAGGGGACAGAGAAAAAAGCTCATTTAGGACCTGCACCTACGAAGGGGGTAGACAGTTGTATATGAGGGAGTAAACCTTCTGAGAATAAAAACAGCTGGAGCATGTTAAGGTAATTACACATGGGAAAGGATAATGTACTGGGAACTCCTCAGAAGAATCTGATTTGTGGTGAGGGGAGAGAGATAAAAGCTCATTTAGTAACGACATGAACATGCTTCGTAGGTAGCTGTTTATCAGTAAATATCTCCACTGAGATTAAGAAAAGCAGTAGCTTAATAAATTAAGTACTTCCTGGTATGGATACTGTACTGGTAACTCCCCAAAAGAATCTGGTGCGGTGAGGGAACAGAGAAAAATGCTCATTTAGGACCTGCACTTTCGAAGGGGTTAGGCAGCTGTATATCAGGGAGTAAACCTTCTGAGAATAAAACCAGCTGGAGCTTGTTAAGGTAATTACACAGGGGAAAGGATAATGTACTGGGAACTCCTCAGAAGAATCTGATTTGTGGTGAGGGGAGAGAGATAAAACACATTTAGGAAGGACATGAACATGCTGCGTAGGTAGCTGTTTATCAGTAAATATCTCCACTGACATTAAGAAAAGCAGTAGCTTAATAAATTAAGTACTTCCTGGTATGGTTACTGTACTGGTAACTGCCCAAAAGAATCTGGATTTTGGTGAGGGAACAGAGAAAAAAGCTCATTTAGGACCTGCACTTAGGAAGGTGGTAGGCAGCTGTATATCAGGGAGTAAACATTCTCAGAATAAAAACAGCTGGAGCTTGTTAAGGTAATTACAGAGGGGAAAGGATAATGTACTGGGAACTCCTCAGAAGAATCTGATTTGTGGTGAGGGGAGAGAGATAAAAGCTCATTTACGAAGGACATGAACATGCTGCGTAGGTAGCTGTTTATCAGTAAATATCTCCAGTGAGATTAAGAAAAGCAGTAGCTTAATAAATTAAGTACTTCCTGGTATGGTTACTGTACTGGTAACTCCCCAAAAGAATCTGGATTGTGGTGAGGGAACAGAGAAAAAAGCTCATTTAGGACCTGCACTTACGAAGGGGGTAGGCAGCTGTATATCAGGGAGTAAACCTTCTCAGAATAAAAACAGCTGGAGCTTGTTAAGGTAATTACACAGGGGAAAGGATAATGTACTGGGAACTCCTCAGAAGAATCTGATTTGTGGTGAGGGGAGAGAGATAAAAGCTCATTTAGGAACGACATGAACATGCTGCGTAGGTAGCTGTTTATCAGTAAATATATCCACTGAGATTAAGAAAAGCAGTAGCTTAATAAATTAAGTACTTCCTGGTATGGTTACTGTACTGGTAACTCCCCAAAAGAATCTGGATTGTGGTGAGGGAACAGAGAAAAAAGCTCATTTAGGACCTGCACTTACGAAGGGGGTAGGCAGCTGTATATCAGGGAGTAAACCTTCTGAGAATAAAAACAGCTGGAGCTTGTTAAGGTAATTACCCAGGGGAAAGGATAATGTACTGGGAACTCCTCAGAAGAATCTGATTTGTGGTGAGGGGTGAGAGATAAAAGCTCATTTAGGAACGACATGAACATGCTGCGTACGTAGCTGCTTATCAGTAAATATCTCTACTGAGATTAAGAAAAGCAGTAGCTTAATAAATGAAGTACTTCCTGGTATGGTTCCTCTACTGGTAACTCCCCAAAAGATTCTGGATTGTGGTGAGGGAACACAGAAAAAAGCTCATTTAGGACATGCACTTACGAAGGGGTAGGCAGCAGTATATCAGGGAGTAAACCTTCTGAGAATAAAAACAGCTGGAGCTTGTTAAGGTAATTACACAGGGGAAAGGATAATGTACTGGGAACTGCTCAGAAGAATCGGATTTGTGGTGAGGGGAGAGAGATAAAAGCTCATTTAGGAACGACATGAACATGCTGCGTAAGTAGCTGTTTATCAGTAAATATCTCCACTGAGATTAAGAAAAGCAGTAGCTTAATAAATTAAGTACTTCCTGGTATGGTTACTGTACTGGTAACTCCCGAAAAGAATCGTTATTGTGGTGAGGGAACAGAGAAAAAAGCTCATTTAGGACCTGCACTTACGAAGGGGGTAGGCAGCTGTATATCAGGGAGTAAACCTTCTGAGAATAAAAACAGCTGGAGCTTGTTAGGGTAATTACACAGGGGAAAGGATAATGTACTGGGAACTCCTCAGAAGAATCTGATTTGTGGTGAGCGGAGAGAGATAAAAGCTCATTTAGGAACGACATGAACATGCTGCGTAGGTAGCTGTTTATCAGTAAATAGCTCCACTGAGATTAAGAAAAGCAGTAGCTTAATAAATCAAGTACTTCCTGGTATGGTTACTGTACTGGTAACTCCCCAAAGAATCTGGTATTTGATGAGGGAACAGAGCAAAAAGCTCATTTAGGACCTGCACTTACGAAGGGGGTAGGCAGCTGTATATCAGGGAGTAAACCTTCTGAGAATAAAAACAGCTGGAGCTTGTTAAGGTAATTACACAGGGGAAAGGATAATGTACTGGGAACTCCTCAGAAGAATCTGATTTGTGGTGAGGGGAGAGAGATAAAAGCTCATTTAGGAACGACATGAACATGCTGCGTAGGTAGCTGTTTATCAGTAAATATCTCCACTGAGATTAAGAAAAGCAGTAGCTTAATAAATTAAGTACTTCCTGGTATGGTTACTGTACTGATAACTCCCCAAAAGAATCTGGATTGTGGTGAAGGAACAGAGAAAAAGCTCATTTAAGACCTGCACTTAGGAAGGGGGTAGACAGCAGTATATCACGGAGTAAACATTCTGAGAATAAAAACAGCTGGAGCTTGTTAAGGTAATTACACAGTGGAAAGGATAATGTACTGGGAACTCCTCAGAAGAATCTGATTTGTGGTGAGGGGAGAGAGATAAAAGCTCATTTATGAACGACATGAACATGCTGCGTAGGTAGCTGTTTATCAGTAAATATATCCCCTGAGATTAAGAAAAGCAGTAGCTTAATAAATTAAGTACTTCCTGGTATGGTTACTGTACTGGTAACTCCCCAAAAGAATCTGGATTGTGGTGAGGGAACAGAGAAAAATGCTCATTTAGGACCTGCACTTACGAAGGGGGTAGGCAGCTGTATATCAGGGAGTAAACCTTCTGAGAATAAAAACAGCTGGAGCTTGTTAAGGTAATTACACAGGGGAAAGGATAATGTACTGGGAACTCCTCAGAAGAATCTGATTTGTGGTGAGGGGAGAGAGATAAAAGCTCATTTAGGAACGACATGAACATGCTGCGTAGGTAGCTGTTTATCAGTAAATATCTCCACTGAGATTAAGAAAAGCAGTAGCTTAATAAATTAAGTACTTCCTGGTATGGTTACTGTACTGGTAACTCCCCAAAAGAATCTGTATTGTGGTGAGGGAACAGAGAAAAAAGCTCATTTAAGACCTGCAGTTATGAAGGGGGTAGGCAGCAGTATATCAGGGAGTAAACCTTCTGAGAATAAAAACAGCTGGAGCTTGTTAAGGTAATTACACAGGGGAAAGGATAATATACTGGGAACTCCTCAGAAGAATCTGATTTGTGGTAAGGGGAGAGAGATAAAAGCTCATTTAGGAACGACATGAACATGCTGCGTAGGTAGCTGTTTATCAGTAAATATCTCCACTGAGATTAAGAAAAGCAGTAGCTTAATAAATTAAGTACTTCCTGGTATGGTTACTGTACTGGTAACTCCCCAAAAGAATCTGGATTGTGGTGAGGGAACCGAGAAAAAAGCTCATTTAGGACCTGCACTGACGAAGGGGGTAGGCAGCTGTATATCAGGGAGTAAACCTTCTGAGAATAAAAACAGCTGGAGCTTGTTAAGGTAATTACCCAGGGGAAAGGATAATGTACTGGGAACTCCTCAGAAGAATCTGATTTGTGGTGAGGGGTGAGAGATAAAAGCTCATTTAGGAACGACATGAACATGCTGCGTACGTAGCTGCTTATCAGTAAATATCTCTACTGAGATTAAGAAAAGCAGTAGCTTAATAAATGAAGTACTTCCTGGTATGGTTCCTCTACTGGTAACTCCCCAAAAGATTCTGGATTGTGGTGAGGGAACACAGAAAAAAGCTCATTTAGGACATGCACTTACGAAGGGGTAGGCAGCAGTATATCAGGGAGTAAACCTTCTGAGAATAAAAACAGCTGGAGCTTGTTAAGGTAATTACACAGGGGAAAGGATAATGTACTGGGAACTCCTCAGAAGAATCGGATTTGTGGTGAGGGGAGAGAGATAAAAGCTCATTTAGGAACGACATGAACATGCTGCGTAAGTAGCTGTTTATCAGTAAATATCTCCACTGAGATTAAGAAAAGCAGTAGCTTAATAAATTAAGTACTTCCTGGTATGGTTACTGTACTGGTAACTCCCGAAAAGAATCGTTATTGTGGTGAGGGAACAGAGAAAAAAGCTCATTTAGGACCTGCACTTACGAAGGGGGTAGGCAGCTGTATATCAGGGAGTAAACCTTCTGAGAATAAAAACAGCTGGAGCTTGTTAAGGTAATTACACAGGGGAAAGGATAATGTACTGGGAACTCCTCAGAAGAATCTGATTTGTGGTGAGCGGAGAGAGATAAAAGCTCATTTAGGAACGACATGAACATGCTGCGTAGGTAGCTGTTTATCAGTAAATAGCTCCACTGAGATTAAGAAAAGCAGTAGCTTAATAAATCAAGTACTTCCTGGTATGGTTACTGTACTGGTAACTCCCCAAAGAATCTGGTATTTGATGAGGGAACAGAGCAAAAAGCTCATTTAGGACCTGCACTTACGAAGGGGGTAGGCAGCTGTATATCAGGGAGTAAACCTTCTGAGAATAAAAACAGCTGGAGCTTGTTAAGGTAATTACACAGGGGAAAGGATAATGTACTGGGAACTCCTCAGAAGAATCTGATTTGTGGTGAGGGGAGAGAGATAAAAGCTCATTTAGGAACGACATGAACATGCTGCGTAGGTAGCTGTTTATCAGTAAATATCTCCACTGAGATTAAGAAAAGCAGTAGCTTAATCAATTAAGTACTTCCTGGTATGGTTACTGTACTGATAACTCCCCAAAAGAATCTGGATTGTGGTGAAGGAACAGAGAAAAAGCTCATTTAAGACCTGCACTTAGGAAGGGGGTAGACAGCAGTATATCACGGAGTAAACATTATGAGAATAAAAACAGCTGGAGCTTGTTAAGGTAATTACACAGTGGAAAGGATAATGTACTGGGAACTCCTCAGAAGAATCTGATTTGTGGTGAGGGGAGAGAGATAAAAGCTCATTTATGAACGACATGAACATGCTGCGTAGGTAGCTGTTTATCAGTAAATATATCCCCTGAGATTAAGAAAAGCAGTAGCTTAATAAATTAAGTACTTCCTGGTATGGTTACTGTACTGGTAACTCCCCAAAAGAATCTGGATTGTGGTGAGGGAACAGAGAAAAATGCTCATTTAGGACCTGCACTTACGAAGGGGGTAGGCAGCTGTATATCAGGGAGTAAACCTTCTGAGAATAAAAACAGCTGGAGCTTGTTAAGGTAATTACACAGGGGAAAGGATAATGTACTGGGAACTCCTCAGAAGAATCTGATTTGTGGTGAGGGGAGAGAGATAAAAGCTCATTTAGGAACGACATGAACATGCTGCGTAGGTAGCTGTTTATCAGTAAATATCTCCACTGAGATTAAGAAAAGCAGTAGCTTAATAAATTAAGTACTTCCTGGTATGGTTACTGTACTGGTAACTCCCCAAAAGAATCTGTATTGTGGTGAGGGAACAGAGAAAAAAGCTCATTTAAGACCTGCACTTATGAAGGGGGTAGGCAGCAGTATATCAGGGAGTAAACCTTCTGAGAATAAAAACAGCTGGAGCTTGTTAAGGTAATTACACAGGGGAAAGGATAATATACTGGGAACTCCTCAGAAGAATCTGATTTGTGGTAAGGGGAGAGAGATAAAAGCTCATTTAGGAACGACATGAACATGCTGCGTAGGTAGCTGTTTATCAGTAAATATCTCCACTGAGATTAAGAAAAGCAGTAGCTTAATAAATTAAGTACTTCCTGGTATGGTTACTGTACTGGTAACTCCCCAAAAGAATCTGGATTGTGGTGAGGGAACAGAGAAAAAAGCTCATTTAGGACCTGCACTGACGAACGGGGTAGGCAGCTGTATATCAGGGAGTAAACCTTCTGAGAATAAAAACAGCTGGAGCTTGTTAAGGTAATTACCCAGGGGAAAGGATAATGTACTGGGAACTCCTCAGAAGAATCTGATTTGTGGTGAGGGGTGAGAGATAAAAGCTCATTTAGGAACGACATGAACATGCTGCGTACGTAGCTGCTTATCAGTAAATATCTCTACTGAGATTAAGAAAAGCAGTAGCTTAATAAATGAAGTACTTCCTGGTATGGTTCCTCTACTGGTAACTCCCCAAAAGATTCTGGATTGTGGTGAGGGAACACAGAAAAAAGCTCATTTAGGACATGCACTTACGAAGGGGTAGGCAGCAGTATATCAGGGAGTAAACCTTCTGAGAATAAAAACAGCTGGAGCTTGTTAAGGTAATTACACAGGGGAAAGGATAATGTACTGGGAACTCCTCAGAAGAATCGGATTTGTGGTGAGGGGAGAGAGATAAAAGCTCATTTAGGAACGACATGAACATGCTGCGTAAGTAGCTGTTTATCAGTAAATATCTCCACTGAGATTAAGAAAAGCAGTAGCTTAATAAATTAAGTACTTCCTGGTATGGTTACTGTACTGGTAACTCCCGAAAAGAATCGTTATTGTGGTGAGGGAACAGAGAAAAAAGCTCATTTAGGACCTGCACTTACGAAGGGGGTAGGCAGCTGTATATCAGGGAGTAAACCTTCTGAGAATAAAAACAGCTGGAGCTTGTTAAGGTAATTACACAGGGGAAAGGATAATGTACTGGGAACTCCTCAGAAGAATCTGATTTGTGGTGAGCGGAGAGAGATAAAAGCTCATTTAGGAACGACATGAACATGCTGCGTAGGTAGCTGTTTATCAGTAAATAGCTCCACTGAGATTAAGAAAAGCAGTAGCTTAATAAATCAAGTACTTCCTGGTATGGTTACTGTACTGGTAACTCCCCAAAGAATCTGGTATTTGATGAGGGAACAGAGCAAAAAGCTCATTTAGGACCTGCACTTACGAAGGGGGTAGGCAGCTGTATATCAGGGAGTAAACCTTCTGAGAATAAAAACAGCTGGAGCTTGTTAAGGTAATTACACAGGGGAAAGGATAATGTACTGGGAACTCCTCAGAAGAATCTGATTTGTGGTGAGGGGAGAGAGATAAAAGCTCATTTAGGAACGACATGAACATGCTGCGTAGGTAGCTGTTTATCAGTAAATATCTCCACTGAGATTAAGAAAAGCAGTAGCTTAATAAATTAAGTACTTCCTGGTATGGTTACTGTACTGATAACTCCCCAAAAGAATCTGGATTGTGGTGAAGGAACAGAGAAAAAGCTCATTTAAGACCTGCACTTAGGAAGGGGGTAGACAGCAGTATATCACGGAGTAAACATTCTGAGAATAAAAACAGCTGGAGCTTGTTAAGGTAATTACACAGTGGAAAGGATAATGTACTGGGAACTCCTCAGAAGAATCTGATTTGTGGTGAGGGGAGAGAGATAAAAGCTCATTTATGAACGACATGAACATGCTGCGTAGGTAGCTGTTTATCAGTAAATATATCCCCTGAGATTAAGAAAAGCAGTAGCTTAATAAATTAAGTACTTCCTGGTATGGTTACTGTACTGGTAACTCCCCAAAAGAATCTGGATTGTGGTGAGGGAACAGAGAAAAATGCTCATTTAAGACCTGCACTTAGGAAGGGGGTAGGCAGCTGTATATCAGGGAGTAAACCTTCTGAGAATAAAAACAGCTGGAGCTTGTTAAGGTAATTACACAGGGGAAAGGATAATGTACTGGGAACTCCTCAGAAGAATCTGATTTGTGGTGAGGGGAGAGAGATAAAAGCTCATTTAGGAACGACATGAACATGCTGCGTAGGTAGCTGTTTATCAGTAAATATCTCCACTGAGATTAAGAAAAGCAGTAGCTTAATAAATTAAGTACTTCCTGGTATGGTTACTGTACTGGTAACTCCCCAAAAGAATCTGTATTGTGGTGAGGGAACAGAGAAAAAAGCTCATTTAAGACCTGCACTTATGAAGGGGGTAGGCAGCAGTATATCAGGGAGTAAACCTTCTGAGAATAAAAACAGCTGGAGCTTGTTAAGGTAATTACACAGGGGAAAGGATAATATACTGGGAACTCCTCAGAAGAATCTGATTTGTGGTAAGGGGAGAGAGATAAAAGCTCATTTAGGAACGACATGAACATGCTGCGTAGGTAGCTGTTTATCAGTAAATATCTCCACTGAGATTAAGAAAAGCAGTAGCTTAATAAATTAAGTACTTCCTGGTATGGTTACTGTACTGGTAACTCCCCAAAAGAATCTGGATTGTGGTGAGGGAACAGAGAAAAAAGCTCATTTAGGACCTGCACTGACGAAGGGGGTAGGCAGCTGTATATCAGGGAGTAAACCTTCTGAGAATAAAAACAGCTGGACCTTGTTAAGGTAATTACACAGGGGAAAGGATAAGGTACTGGGAACTCCTCAGAAGAATCTGATTTGTGGTGAGGGGAGAGAGATAAAAGCTCATTTAGGAACGACATGAACATGCTGCGTACGTAGCTGTTTATCAGTAAATATCTCCACTGAGATTAAGAAAAGCAGTAGCTTAATAAATTAAGTACTTCTGGGTATGGTTACTGTACTGGTAACTCCCCAAAAGAATCTGGATTGTGGTGAGGGAAGAGAGAAAAAACCTCATTTAAGACCTGCACTTACGAAGGGGGTAGGCAGCTGTATATCAGGGAGTAAACCTTCTGAGAATAAAAACAGCTGGAGCTTGTTAAGGTAATTACACAGGTGAAATGATAATGTACTGGGAACTCCTCAGAAGAATCTGATTTGTGGTGAGGGGAGAGAGATAAAAGCTCATTTAGGAACGACATGAACATGCTGCGTATGTAGCTGTTTATCAGTAAATATCTCCACTGAGATTAAGAAAAGCAGTAGCTTAATAAATTAAGTACTTCCTGGTATGGTTACTGTACTGATAACTCCCCAAAAGAATCTGGATTGTCGTGAAGGAACAGAGAAAAAAGCTCATTTAAGACCTGCACTTAGGAAGGGGGTAGACTGCAGTATATCAGGGAGTAAACCTTCTGAGAATAAAAACAGCTGGAGCTTGTTAAGGTAATTACACAGGGGAAAGGATAATGTACTGGGAACTCCTCAGAAGAATCTGATTTGTGGTGAGGGGAGAGAGATAAAAGCTCATTTAGGAACGACATGAACATGCTGCGTAGGTAGCTGTTTATCAGTAAATATCTCCACTGAGATTAAGAAAAGCAGTAGCTTAATAAATGAAGTACTTCCTGGTATGGTTACTGTACTGGTAACTCCCCAAAAGAATCTGGATTGTGGTGAGGGAACAGAGAAAAAAGCTCATTTAGGACCTGCACTTACGAAGGGGTTAGGCAGCTGTATATCAGGGAGTAAACCTTCTGAGAATAAAAAAAGCTGGAGCTTGTTAAGGTAATTACACAGGGGAAAGGATAATGTACTGGGAACTCCTCAGAAGAATCTGATTTGTGGTGAGGGGAGAGAGATAAAAGCTCATTTACGAACGACATGAACATGCTGCGTACATAGCTGTTTATCAGTAAATATCTCCACTGAGATTAAGAAAAGTAGGAGCTTAATAAACTAAGTACTTCCTGGTATGGTTACTGTATTGGTAACTCGCCTAAAGAACCTGGATTGTGGTGAGGGAACAGAGAAAACAGCTTATTTATGACCTGCACTTACGAAGGGGGTAGGCAGCTGTATATCAGGGAGTAACCTTCTGAGAATAAAAACAGCTGGAGCTTGTTAAGGTAATTAAACATTGGAAAGGATAATGTACTGGAAACTCCTCAGAAGAATCTGATTAATCGGTGAGGGGAGAGAGATAAAAGCTCCTTTAGGAACGACATGAACATGCTGCGTAGGTAGCTGTTTATCAGTAAATATCTCCACTGAGATTAAGAAAAGCAGTAGCTTAATAAATTAAGTACTTCCTGGTATGGTTACTGTACTGGTAACTCCCCAAAAGAATCTGGATTGTGGTGAGGGAACAGAGAAAAAAGCTCATTTAGGACCTGCACTTACGAAGGGGGTAGGCAGCTGTATATCAGGGAGTAAACCTTCTGAGAATAAAAACAGCTGGAGCTTGTTAAGGTAATTACACAGTGGAAAGGATAATGTACTGGGAACTCCTCAGAAGAATCTGATTTGTGGTGAGGGGAGAGAGATAAAAGCTCATTTAGGAACGACATGAACATGCTGCGTAGGTAGCTGTTTAACAGTAAATATCTCCACTGAGATTAAGAAAACAGTAGCTTAATAAATTAAGTACTTCCTGGTATGGTTACTGTACTTGTAACACCCCAAAAGAATCTGGATTGTGGTGAGGGAACAGAGAAAAAAGCTCATTTAGGACCTGCACTTAGGAAGGGGGTAGGCAGCTGTATATCAGGGAGTAAACCTTCTGAGAATAAAAACAGCTGGAGCTTGTTAACGTAATTACAAAGGGGAAAGGATAATGTACTGGGAACTCCTCTGAAGAATCTGATTTGTGGTGAGGGGAGAGAGATAAAAGCTCATTTAGGAACGACATGAACATGCTGCGTAGGTAGCTGTTTATCAGTAAATATCTCCACTGAGATTAAGAAAAGCATTAGCTTGGCTGGGGATATGGCCTAGTGGCAAGAGTGCCTGCCTCGTATACATGAGGACCTGGGTTCGATTCCCCAGCACCACATATAGAGAAAATGGCCAGAAGTGGCGCTGCGGCTCAAGTGGCATAGTGCTAGCCTTGAGCAAAAAGAAGCCAGGGACAGTGCTCAGGCCCTGAGTCGAAGTCCCAGGACTGGCCAAAAAAAAAAAAAAAAAAAAGAAAAGAAAAGCAGTAGCTTAATAAATTAAGTACTTCCTGGTATGGTTACTGTACTGGTAACTCCGCAAAATAATCTGGATTGTGGTGAGGGAACAGAGAAAAAAGCACATTTAGGACCTGCACTTACGAAGGGGATAGGCAGCTGTATATCAGGGAGTAAACCATCTGAGAATAAAAACAACTGGAGCTTGTTAAGGTAATTACACAGGGGAAAGGATAATGTACTGGGAACTCCTCAGAAGAATCTGATTTGTGGTGAGGGGAGAGAGATAAAAGCTCATTTAGGAACGACATGAACATGCTGCGTTGGTAGCTGTTTATCAGTAAATATCTCCACTGAGATTAAGAAAAGCAGTAGCTTAATAAATTAAGTACTTCCTGGTATGGTTACTGTTTCGGTAACTCCCCAAAAGAATCAGGATTGTGGTGAGGGAACAGAGAAAAAAGCTCATTTAGGACATGCACTGACGAAGGGGGAGGCAGCTGTATATCAGGGAGTAAACCTTCTGAGCATAAAAACAGCTGGAGCTTGTTAAGGTAATTACACAGGGGAAAGGATAATGTACTGGGAACTCCTCAGAAGAATCTGATTTGTGGTGAGGGGAGAGAGATAAAAGCTCATTTAGGAACGACATGAACATGCTGCATAGGTAGCTGTTTATCAGTAAATATCTCCACTGAGATTAAGAAAAGCAGTAGCTTAATAAATGAAGTACTTCCTGGTATGGTTACTGTACTGGTAACAACCCAAAAGAATCTGGATTGTGGTGAGGGAACAGAGAAAAAAGCTCATTTAGGACCTGCACTTACGAAGGGGGTAGGCAGCTGAATATCAGGGAGTAAACCTTCTGAGAATAAAAACAGCTGGAGCTTGTTAAGGTAATTACACAGGGGAAAGGATAAAGTACTGGGAATTCCTGCGAAGAATCTGATTTGTGGTGAGGGGAGAGAGATAAAAGCTCATTTAGGAACGACATGAACATGCTGCGTAGGTAGCTGTTTATCAGTAAATATCTCCACTGAGATTAAGAAAAGCAGTAGCTTAATAAATTAAGTACTTCCTGGTATGGTTACTGTTTCGGTAACTCCACAAAAGAATCTGGATTGTGGTGAGGGAACAGAGAAAAAAGCTCATTTAGGACCTGCACTTACGAAGGGGGTAGGCAGCTGTATATCAGGGAGTAAACCTTCTGAGAATAAAAACAGCTGGAGCTTGTTAAGGTAATTACACAGGGGAAAGGATAATGTACTGGGAACTCCTCAGAAGAATCTGATTTGTGGTGAGGGGAGAGAGATAAAAGCTCATTTAGGAACGACAGAACATGCTGCGTAGGTAGCTGTTTATCAGTAAATATCTCCACTGAGATTAAGAAAAGCAGTAGCTTAATAAATTAAGTACTTCCTGGTATGGTTACTGTACTGGTAACTCCCCAAAAGAATCTGGATTGTGGTGAGGGAACAGAGAAAAAAGCTCATTTAGGACCTGCACTTACGAAGGGGGTAGGCAGCTGTATATCAGGGAGTAAACCTTCTGAGAATAAAAACAGCTGGAGCTTGTTAAGGTAATTACACAGGGGAAAGGATAATGTACTGGGAACTCTTCAGAAGAATCTGATTTGTGGTGAGGGGAGAGAGATATAAGCTCATTTAGGAACGACATGAACATGCTGAGTAGGTAGCTGTTTATCAGTAAATATCTCCACTGAGAATTAGAAAAGCATAGCTTAATAAATTAAGTACTTCCTGGTATGGTTACTGTACTGGTAACTCCGCAAAAGAATCTGCATTGTGGTGAGGGAACAGAGAAAAAACTTCATTTAGGACCTGCACTTACGAAGGGGGTAGGCAGCTGTATATCAGGGAGTAAACCTTCTGAGAATAAAAACAGCTGGAGCTTGTTAAGGTAATTACACAGGGGAAAGGATAATGTACTGGGAACTCCTCAGAAGAATCTGATTTGTGGTGAGGGGAGAGAGATAAAAGCTCATTTAGGAACGACATTAACATGCTGCGTAGGTAGCTGTTTATCAGTAAATATCTCCACTGAGTTTAAGAAAAGCAGTAGCTTAATAAATTAAGTACTTCCTGGTATGGTTACTGTACTGGTAACTCCCCAAAAGAATCTGGATTGTGGTGAGGGAACAAAGAAAAAAGCTCATTTAGGACCTGCACTTACGAAGGGGGTAGGCAGCTGTATATCAAGGAGTAAACCTTCTGAGAATAAAAACAGCTGGAGCTTGTTAAGGTAATTACACAGGGGAAAGGATAATGTACTGGGAACTCCTCAGAAGAATCTGATTTGTGGTGAGGGGAGAGAGATAAAAGCTCATTTAGGAACGACATGAACATGCTGCGTAGGTAGCTGTTTATCAGTAAATATCTCCACTGAAATTAAGAAAAGCAGTAGCTTAATAAATTAAGTACTTCCTGGTATGGTTACTGTACTGGTAACTCCCCAAAAGAATCTGGATTGTGGTGAGGGAACAGAGAAAAAAGCTCATTTAGGACCTGCACTTACGAAGGGGGTAGGCAGCTGTATATCAGGGAGTAAACCTTCTGAGAATAAAAACAGCTGGAGCTTGTTAAGGTAATTACCCAGGGGAAAGGATAATGTACGGGGAACTCCTCAGAGGAATCTGATTTGTGGTGAGGGGAGAGAGATAAAAGCTCATTTAGGAACGACATGAACATGCTGCGTACGTAGCTGCTTATCAGTAAATATCTCTACTGAGATTAAGAAAAGCAGTAGCTTAATAAATGAAGTACTTCCTGGTATATTTACTGTATTGGTAACTCCCCAAAAGATTCTGGATTGTGGTGAGGGAACACAGAAAAAAGCTCATTTAGGACGTGCACTTACGAAGGGGTAGGAAGCAGTATATCAGGGAGTAAACCTTCTGAGAATAAAAACAGCTGGAGCTTGTTAAGGTAATTACACAATGGAAAGGATAATGTACTGGGAACTCCTCAGAAGAATCGGAATTGTGGTGAGGGGAGAGAGATAAAAGCTCATTTATGAACGACATGAACATGCTGCGTAGGTAGCTGTTTATCAGTAAATATCTCCAGTGAGATTAAGAAAAGCAGTAGCTTAATAAATTAAGTACTTCCTGGTATGGTTACTGTACTGGTAACTCCCCAAAAGAATCTGGATTGTGGTGAGGGAACAGAGAAAAAAGCTCATTTAGGACCTGCACTTACGAAGGGGGTAGTCAGCTGAATATCAGGGAGTAAACCTTCTCAGAATAAAAACAGCTGGAGCTTGTTAAGGTAATTACAAAGGGGAAAGGATAATGTACTGGGAACTCCTCAGAAGAATCTGATTTGTGGTGAGGGGAGGGAGATAAAAGCTCATTTAAGAACGACATGAACATGCTGCGTAGGTAGCTGTTTATCGGTAAATATCTCCACTGAGATTAAGAAAAGCAGTAGCTTAATAAATTAAGTACTTCCTGGTATGGTTACTGTACTGGTAACTCCCCAAAAGAATCTGTATTGTGGTGAGGGAACAGAGAAAAAAGCTCATTTAGAACCTGCACTTTCGAAGGGGGTAGGCAGCTGTATATCAGGGAGTAACCCTTCTGAGAATAAAAACAGCTGGAGCTTGTTAAGGTAATTACACAGGCGAAAGGATAATGTCCTGGGAACAATTCAGAAGAATCTGATTTTTGGTGAGGGGAGAGAGATAAAAGCTCATTTAGGAACGACATGAACATGCTGCGTAGGTAGCTGTTTATCAGTAAATATCTCCACTGAGATTAAGAAAAGCAGTAGCTTAATAAATGAAGTACTTCCTGGTATGGTTACTGTACTGGTAACTCCCCAAAAGAATCTGTATTGTGGTGAGGGAACAGAGAAAAAAACTCGTTTAGGACCTGCACTTAAGAAGGGGGTAGGCAGCTGTATGTCCGGGAGTAAACCTTCTCAGAATAAAAACAGCTGGAGCTTGTTAAGGTAATTTCACAGGGGAAAGGATAAAGTACTGGGAACTCCTCAGAAGAATCTGATTTGTGGTGAGGGGAGAGAGATAAAAGCTCATTTACGAAGTTCATGAACATGCTGCGTAGGTAGCTGTTTATCAGTAAATATCTCCAGTGAGATTAAGAAAAGCAGTAGCTTAATAAATTAAGTACTTCCTGGTATGGTTACTGTACTGGTAACTCCCCAAAAGAATCTGGATTGTGGTGAGGGAACAGAGAAAAAAGCTCATTTAGGACCGGCACTTACGAAGGGGGTAGGCAGCTGTATATCAGGGAGTAAACCTTCTCAGAATAAAAACAGCTGGAGCTTGTTAAGGTAATTACACAGGGGAAAGGATAATGTACTGGGAACTCCTCAGAAGAATCTGATTTGTGGTGAGGGGAGAGAGATAAAAGCTCATTTAGGAACGACATGAACATGCTGCGTAGGTAGCTGTTTATCAGTAAATATCTCCCCTGAGATTAAGAAAAGCAATAGCTTAATAAATTAAGTACTTCCTGGTAAGCTTACTGTACTGGCAACTCCCCAAAAGAATCTGGATTGTGGTGAGGGAACAGAGAAAAAAGCTCATTTAGGACCTGCACTTACGAAGGGGGTAGGCAGCTGTATATCAGGGAGTAAACCTTCTGAGAATAAAAACAGCTGGAGCTTGTTAAGGTAATTACACAGGGGAAAGGATAATGTAATGGGAACTCCTCAGAAGAATCTGATTTGTGGTGAGGGGAGAGAGATAAAAGCTCATTTAGGAACGACATGAACATGCTGCATACGTAGCTGATTATCAGAAAATATCTCCACTGAGATTAAGAAAAGCAGTAGCTTAATAAATTAAGTACTTCCTGGTATGTTTACTGTACTGGTAACTCCCCAAAAGAATCTGGATTGTGGTGAGGGAACAGAGAAAAAAGCTCATTTAGGACCTGCACTTACGAAGGGGGTAGGCAGCTGAATATCAGGGAGTAAACCTTCTCAGAATAAAAACAGCTGGAGCTTGTTAAGGTAATTACACAGGGGAAAGGATAATGTACTGGGAACTCTTCAGAAGAATCTGATTTGTGGTGAGGGGAGAGAGATAAAAGCTCATTTAAGAACGACATGAACATGCTGCGTAGGTAGCTGTTTATCGGTAAATATCTCCACTGAGATTAAGAAAAGCAGTAGCTTAATAAATTAAGTACTTCCTGGTATGGTTACTGTACTGGTAACTCCCCAAAAGAATCTGTATTGTGGTGAGGGAACAGAGAAAAAAGCTCGTTTAGGACCTGCACTTACGAAGGGGGTAGGCAGCTGTATGTCCCGGAGTAAACCTTCTCAGAATAAAAACAGCTGGAGCTTGTTAAGGTAATTTCACAGGGGAAAGGATAAAGTACTGGGAACTCCTCAGAAGAATCTGATTTGTGGTGAGGGGAGAGAGATAAAAGCTCATTTACGAAGGACATGAACATGCTGCGTACGTAGCTGTTTATCAGTAAATATCTGAACTGAGATTAAGAAAAGCAGTAGCTTAATGAATTAAGTACTTCCTGGTATGGTTACTGTACTGGTAACAACCCAAAAGAATCTGGATTGTGGAGAGGGAACAGAGAAAAAAGCTCATTTAGGACCGGCACTTACGAAGGGGTTAGGCAGCTGTGTATCAGGGAGTAAACCTTCTGAGAATAAAAACAGCTGGAGCTTGTTAAGCTAATTACACAGGGAAAAGGATAATGTACTGGGAACTCCTCAGAAGAATCTGATTTGTGGTGAGGGGAGAGAGATAAAAGCTCATTTAGGAACGACATGAACATGCTGCGTAGGTAGCTGTTTATCAGTAAATATCTCCCCTGAGATTAAGAAAAGCAATAGCGTAATTAATTAAGTACTTCCTGGTATGGTTACTGTACTGGCAACTCCCCAAAAGAATCTGGATTGTGGTGAGGGAACAGAGAAAAAAGCTCATTTAGGACCTGCACTTACGAAGGGGGTAGGCAGCTGTATATCAGGGAGTAAACCTTCTGAGAATAAAAACAGCTGGAGCTTGTTAAGGTAATTACACAGGGGAAAGGATAATGTAATGGGAACTCCTCAGAAGAATCTGATTTGTGGTGAGGGGAGAGAGATAAAAGCTCATTTAGGAAGGACATGAACATGCTGCATACGTAGCTGATTATCAGTAAATATCTCCACTGAGATTAAGAAAAGCAGTAGCTTAATAAATTAAGTACTTCCTGGTATGGTTACTGTACTGGTAACTCCCCAAAAGAATCTGGATTGTGGTGAGGGAACAGAGAAAAAAGCTCATTTAGGACCTGCACGTACAAAGGGGTTAGGCAGCTGTATATCAGGGAGTAAACCTTCTGAGAATAAAAACAGCTGGAGCTTGTTAAGGTAATTACACAGGGGAAAGGATAATGTACTGGGAACTCCTGAGAAGAATCTGATTTGTGTTGAGGGGAGAGAGATAAAAGCTCATTTAGGAACGACATGAACATGCTGCGTAGGTAGCTGTTTATCAGTAAATATCTCCACTGAGATTAAGAAAAGCAGTAGCTTAATAAATTAAGTACTTCCTGGTATGTTTACTGTACTGGTAACTCCCCAAAAGAATCTGGATTGTGGTGAGGGAACAGAGAAAAAAGCTCATTTAGGACCTGCACTTACGAAGGGGGTAGGCAGCTGAATATCAGGGAGTAAACCTTCTCAGAATAAAAACAGCTGGAGCTTGTTAAGGTAATTACACAGGGGAAAGGATAATGTACTGGGAACTCTTCAGAAGAATCTGATTTGTGGTGAGGGGAGAGAGATAAAAGCTCATTTAAGAACGACATGAACATGCTGCGTAGGTAGCTGTTTATCGGTAAATATCTCCACTGAGATTAAGAAAAGCAGTAGCTTAATAAATTAAGTACTTCCTGGTATGGTTACTGTACTGGTAACTCCCCAAAAGAATCTGTATTGTGGTGAGGGAACAGAGAAAAAAGCTCGTTTAGGACCTGCACTTACGAAGGGGGTAGGCAGCTGTATGTCCCGGAGTAAACCTTCTCAGAATAAAAACAGCTGGAGCTTGTTAAGGTAATTTCACAGGGGAAAGGATAAAGTACTGGGAACTCCTCAGAAGAATCTGATTTGTGGTGAGGGGAGAGAGATAAAAGCTCATTTACGAAGGACATGAACATGCTGCGTACGTAGCTGTTTATCAGTAAATATCTGAACTGAGATTAAGAAAAGCAGTAGCTTAATGAATTAAGTACTTCCTGGTATGGTTACTGTACTGGTAACAACCCAAAAGAATCTGGATTGTGGAGAGGGAACAGAGAAAAAAGCTCATTTAGGACCGGCACTTACGAAGGGGGTAGGCAGCTGTGTATCAGGGAGTAAACCTTCTGAGAATAAAAACAGCTGGAGCTTGTTAAGCTAATTACACAGGGAAAAGGATAATGTACTGGGAACTCCTCAGAAGAATCTGATTTGTGGTGAGGGGAGAGAGATAAAAGCTCATTTAGGAACGACATGAACATGCTGCGTAGGTAGCTGTTTATCAGTAAATATCTCCCCTGAGATTAAGAAAAGCAATAGCGTAATTAATTAAGTACTTCCTGGTATGGTTACTGTACTGGCAACTCCCCAAAAGAATCTGGATTGTGGTGAGGGAACAGAGAAAAAAGCTCATTTAGGACCTGCACTTACGAAGGGGGTAGGCAGCTGTATATCAGGGAGTAAACCTTCTGAGAATAAAAACAGCTGGAGCTTGTTAAGGTAATTACACAGGGGAAAGGATAATGTAATGGGAACTCCTCAGAAGAATCTGATTTGTGGTGAGGGAAGAGAGATAAAAGCTCATTTAGGAAGGACATGAACATGCTGCATACGTAGCTGATTATCAGTAAATATCTCCACTGAGATTAAGAAAAGCAGTAGCTTAATAAATTAAGTACTTCCTGGTATGGTTACTGTACTGGTAACTCCCCAAAAGAATCTGGATTGTGGTGAGGGAACAGAGAAAAAAGCTCATTTAGGACCTGCACGTACAAAGGGGTTAGGCAGCTGTATATCAGGGAGTAAACCTTCTGAGAATAAAAACAGCTGGAGCTTGTTAAGGTAATTACACAGGGGAAAGGATAATGTACTGGGAACTCCTGAGAAGAATCTGATTTGTGTTGAGGGGAGAGAGATAAAAGCTCATTTAGGAACGACATGAACATGCTGCGTAGGTAGCTGTTTATCAGTAAATATCTCCACTGAGATTAAGAAAAGCAGTAGCTTAATAAATTAAGTACCTCCCTGTATGGTTACTGTACTGGTAACTCCCCTAAACAATCTGGATTGTGGTGAGGGAACAGAGAAAAAAGCTCATTTAGGACCTGCACTTACGAAGGGGGTAGGCAGCTGTATATCAGGGAGTAAACCTTCTGAGAATAAAAACAGCTGGAGCTTGTTAAGGTAATTTCACAGGGGAAAGGATAAAGTACTGGGAACTCCTCAGAAGAATCTGATTTGTGGTGATGGGAGAGAGATAAAAGCTCATTTACGAAGGACATGAACATGCTGCGTAGGTAGCTGTTTATCAGTAAATATCTCCAGTGAGATTAAGAAAAGCAGTAGCTTAATAAATTAAGTACTTCCTGGTATGATTACTGTACTGGTAACTCCCCAAAAGAATCTGGATTGTGGTGAGGGAACAGAGAAAAAAGCTCATTTAGGACCTGCACTTACGAAGGGGGTAGGCAGCTGTATATCACGGAGTAAACCTTCTGAGAATAAAAACAGCTGGAGCGTGTTAAGGTAATTACACAGGGGAAAGGATAATGTACTGGGAACTCCTCAGAAGAATCTGATTTGTGGTGAGGGGAGAGAGATAAAAGCTCATTTAGGAACGACATGAACATGCTGCGTACGTAGCTGTTTATCAGTAAATATCTCTACTGAGATTAAGAAAAGCAGTAGCTTAATGAATTAAGTACTTCCTGGTATGGTTACTGTACTGGTAACAATCCAAAAGAATCTGGATTGTGGAGAGGGAACAGAGAAAAAAGCTCATTTAGGACCGGCACTTACGAAGGGGGTAGGCAGCTGTGTATCAGGGAGTAAACCTTCTGAGAATAAAAACAGCTGGAGCTTGTTAAGCTAATTACACAGGGGAAAGGATAATGTACTGGGAACTCCTCAGAAGAATCTGATTTTTGGTGAGGGGAGAGAGATAAAAGCTCATTTAGGAACGACATGAACATGTTGCGTAGGTAGCTGTTTATCAGTAAATATCTCCCCTGAGATTAAGAAAAGCAATAGCTTAATAAATTAAGTACTTCCTGGTATGGTTACTGTACTGGCAACTCCCCAAAAGAATCTGGATTGTGGTGAAGGAACAGAGAAAAAAGCTCATTACGACCTGCACTTACGAAGGGGGTCGGCAGCTGTATATCAGGGAGTAAACCTTCTGAGAATAAAAACAGCTGGAGCTTGTTAAGGTAATTACACAGGGGAAAGGATAATGTACTGGGAACTCCTCAGAAGAATCTGATTTGTGGTGAGGGGAGAGAGATAAAAGCTCATTTAGGAACGACATGAACATGCTGCGTAGGTAGCTGTTTATCAGTAAATATCTCCACTGAGTTTAAGAAAAGCCGTAGCTTAATAAATTAAGTATTTCCTGGTATGGTTGCTGGAATGGTAACTCCACAAAAGAATCTGGATTGTGCTGAGGGAACAGAGAAAAAAGCTCATTTAGGAACTGCACTTACGAAAGGGGTAGGCAGCAGTATATCAGGGAGTAAACCTTCTGAGAATAAAAACAGCTGGAGCTTGTTAAGGTAATTACACAGGGGAAAGGATAATGTACTGGGAACTCCTCAGAAGAATCTGACTTGTGGTGAGGGGAGAGAGATAAAAGCTCATTTAGGAACGACATGAACATGCTGCGTAGGTAGCTGTTTATCAGTAAATATCTCCACTGAGATTAAGAAAAGCAGGAGCTTAATAAATTAAGTACTTCCTGGTATGGTTACTGTACTGGTAACTCCACAAAAGAATCTGGATTGTGGTGAGGGAACAGAGAAAAAATCTCATTTAGGACCTGCACTTACGAACGGGGTAGGCAGCAGTATATCAGGGAGTAAACCTTCTGAGAATAAAAACAGCTGGAGCTTGTTAAGGTACTTACACAGGGGAAAGGATAATGTACTGGGAACTCCTCAGAAGAATCTGATTTGTGGTGAGGGGAGAGAGATAAAAGCTCATTTAGGAACGACATGAACATGCTGCATACGTACCTGTTTATCAGTAAATATCTCCACTGAGATTAAGAAAAAGCGGTATCTTAATAAATTAAGTACTTCCTGGTATAGTTACTATACTGGTAACTACCAAAAAGAATCTGGATTGTGGTGAGGGAACAGAGAAAAAAGCTCATTTAGGACCTGCACTTACGAAGGCGGTAGGCAGCTTTATATCAGGGAGTAAACCTTCTGAGAACAAAAACAGCTGGAGCTTGTTAAGGTAATTACACAGGGGAACGGATAATGTACTGGGAACTCCTCAGAAGAATCTGATTTTTGGTGAGGGGAGAGAGATAAAAGCACATTTAGGAACGACATGAACATGCTGCGTACGTAGCTGTATATCAGTAAATATCTCCACTAAGATTAAGAAAAGAGGTAGCTTAATAAATTAAGTACTTCCTGGTATGGTTACTGTACTCGAAACTCCCCAAAAAAATCAGGATTTTGGTGAGGGAACAGAGAAAAAAGCTCATTTAGGACCTGCCACTTACGAAGGGGGTAGGCAGCTGTATATCAGGGAGTAAACCTTCTGAGAATAAAAACAGCTGGAGCTTGTTAAGGTAATTACACAGGGGAAAGGATAATGTACTGGGAACTCCTCAGAAGAATCTCATTTGTGGTGAGGGGAGAGAGATAAAAGCTCATTTAGGAACGACATGAACATGCTGCGTAGGTAGATGTTTATCAGTAAATACCTCCACTGAGATTTAGAAAAGCAGTAGCTTAATAAATTAAGTACTTCCTGGTATGGTTCCTGTACGGGTAACTCCCCAAAAGAATCTGGATTGTGGTGAGGGAACAGAGAAAAAAGCTCATTTAGGACCTGCACTTACGAAGGGGGTAGGCAGCTGTATATCAGGGAGTAAACCTTCTGAGAATAAAAACAGCTGGAGCTTGTTAAGGTAATTACACAGAGGAAAGGATAATGTACTGGGAACTCCTAAGAAGAATCTGATTCGTGGTGAGGGGAGAGAGATAAAAGCTCATTTAGGAACAACATGAACATGCTGCGTAGGTAGCTGTTTATCAGTAAATATCTCCACTAAGATTAAGAAAAGCAGAAGCTAAATAAATTAAGTACTTCCTAGTATGGTTACTGTACTGGTAACTCCCCAAAAGCATCTGGATTGTGGTGAGGGAACAGAGAAAAAAGCTCATTTAAGACCTGCACTTACGAAGGGGGTAGGCAGCTGTATATCAGGGATTAAACCTTCTGAGAATAAAAACAGCTGGAGCTTGTTAAGGTAATTACACAGGGGAAAGGATAATGTACTGGGAACTCCTGAGAAGAATCCGATTTGTGGTGAGGGGAGAGAGATAAAAGCTCATTTAGGAACGACATGAACATGCTGCGTAGGTAGCTGTTTATCAGTAAATATCTCCACTGAGATTAAGAAAAGCAGTAGCTTAATAAATTAAGTACTTCCTGGTATGGTTACTGTACTGTTAACTCCCCCAAAAGAATCTGGATTGTGGTGAGGGAATAGAGAAAAATGTTCATTTAGGACCTGCACTTACGAAGGGGGTAGGCAGCTGTATATCAGGGAGTAAACCTTCTGAGAATAAAAACAGCTGGAGCTTGTTAAGGTAATTACACAGGGGAAAGGATAATGTACTGAGAACTCCTCAGAAGAATCTGATTTTTGGTGAGGGGAGAGAAATAAAAGATCATTTAGGTACGACATGAACATGTTGCGTAGGTAGCTGTTTATCAGTAAATACCTCCACTGAGATTAAGAAAAGCAGTAGCTTAATAAATTAAGTACTTCCTGGTATGGTTCCTGTACGGGTAACTCCCCAAAAGAATCTGGATTGTGGTGAGGGAACAGAGAAAAAAGCTCATTTAGGACCTGCACTTACGAAGGGGGTAGGCAGCTGTATATCAGGGAGTAAACCTTCTGAGAATAAAAACAGCTGGAGCTTGTTAAGGTAATTACACAGGGGAAAGGATAATGTACTGGGAACTCCTCAGAAGAATCTCATTTGTGGTGAGGGGAGAGAGATAAAAGCTCATTTAGGAACGACATGAACATGCTGCGTAGGTAGCTGTTTATCAGTAAATACCTCCACTGAGATTTAGAAAAGCAGTAGCTTAATAAATTAAGTACTTCCTGGTATGGTTCCTGTACGGGTAACTCCCCAAAAGAATCTGGGATTGTGGTGAGGGAACAGAGAAAAAAGCTCATTTAGGACCTGCACTTACGAAGGGGGTAGGCAGCTGTATATCAGGGAGTAAACCTTCTGAGAATAAAAACAGCTGGAGCTTGTTAAGGTAATTACACAGAGGAAAGGATAATGTACTGGGAACTCCTAAGAAGAATCTGATTCGTGGTGAGGGGAGAGAGATAAAAGCTCATTTAGGAACAACATGAACATGCTGCGTAGGTAGCTGTTTATCAGTAAATATCTCCACTAAGATTAAGAAAATCAGAAGCTTAATAAATTAAGTACTTCCTAGTATGGTTACTGTACTGGTAACTCCCCAAAAGCATCTGGATTGTGGTGAGGGAACAGAGAAAAAAGCTCATTTAAGACCTGCACTTACGAAGGGGGTAGGCAGCTGTATATCAGGGATTAAACCTTCTGAGAATAAAAACAGCTGGAGCTTGTTAAGGTAATTACACAGGGGAAAGGATAATGTACTGGGAACTCCTGAGAAGAATCCGATTTGTGGTGAGGGGAGAGAGATAAAAGCTCATTTAGGAACGACATGAACATGCTGCGTAGGTAGCTGTTTATCAGTAAATATCTCCACTGAGATTAAGAAAAGCAGTAGCTTAATAAATTAAGTACTTCCTGGTATGGTTACTGTACTGTTAACTCCCCAAAAGAATCTGGATTGTGGTGAGGGAATAGAGAAAAATGTTCATTTAGGACCTGCACTTACGAAGGGGGTAGGCAGCTGTATATCAGGGAGTAAACCTTCTGAGAATAAAAACAGCTGGAGCTTGTTAAGGTAATTACATAGGGGAAAGGATAATGTACTGAGAACTCCTCAGAAGAATCTGATTTTTGGTGAGGGGAGAGAAATAAAAGATCATTTAGGTACGACATGAACATGTTGCGTAGGTAGCTGTTTATCAGTAAATACCTCCACTGAGATTAAGAAAAGCAGTAGCTTAATAAATTAAGTACTTCCTGGTATGGTTACTGTACTGGTAACAATCCAAAAGAATCTGGATTGTGGAGAGGGAACAGAGAAAAAAGCTCATTTAGGACCGGCACTTACGAAGGGGGTAGGCAGCTGTGTATCAGGGAGTAAACCTTCTGAGAATAAAAACAGCTGGAGCTTGTTAAGCTAATTACACAGGGGAAAGGATAATGTACTGGGAACTCCTCAGAAGAATCTGATTTTTGGTGAGGGGAGAGAGATAAAAGCTCATTTAGGAACGACATGAACATGTTGCGTAGGTAGCTGTTTATCAGTAAATATCTCCCCTGAGATTAAGAAAAGCAATAGCTTAATAAATTAAGTACTTCCTGGTATGGTTACTGTACTGGCAACTCCCCAAAAGAATCTGGATTGTGGTGAAGGAACAGAGAAAAAAGCTCATTACGACCTGCACTTACGAAGGGGGTCGGCAGCTGTATATCAGGGAGTAAACCTTCTGAGAATAAAAACAGCTGGAGCTTGTTAAGGTAATTACACAGGGGAAAGGATAATGTACTGGGAACTCCTCAGAAGAATCTGATTTGTGGTGAGGGGAGAGAGATAAAAGCTCATTTAGGAACGACATGAACATGCTGCGTAGGTAGCTGTTTATCAGTAAATATCTCCACTGAGTTTAAGAAAAGCCGTAGCTTAATAAATTAAGTATTTCCTGGTATGGTTGCTGGAATGGTAACTCCACAAAAGAATCTGGATTGTGCTGAGGGAACAGAGAAAAAAGCTCATTTAGGAACTGCACTTACGAAAGGGGTAGGCAGCAGTATATCAGGGAGTAAACCTTCTGAGAATAAAAACAGCTGGAGCTTGTTAAGGTAATTACACAGGGGAAAGGATAATGTACTGGGAACTCCTCAGAAGAATCTGACTTGTGGTGAGGGGAGAGAGATAAAAGCTCATTTAGGAACGACATGAACATGCTGCGTAGGTAGCTGTTTATCAGTAAATACCTCCACTGAGATTAAGAAAAGCAGTAGCTTAATAAATTAAGTACTTCCTGGTATGGTTCCTGTACGGGTAACTCCCCAAAAGAATCTGGATTGTGGTGAGGGAACAGAGAAAAAAGCTCATTTAGGACCTGCACTCACGCAGGGGGTAGGCAGCTGTATATCAGGGAGTAAACCTTCTGAGAATAAAAACAGCTGGAGCTTTTTAAGATAATTACAAGGGGAAAGGATAATGTACTTTGAACAATTCAGAAGAATCTGATTTGTGGTGAGGGGAGAGAGACAAAAGCTCATTTAGGAACGACATGAACATGCTGCGTAGGTAGCTGTTTATCAGTAAATATCTCCACTAAGATTAAGAAAAGCAGAAGCTTAATAAATTAAGTACTTCCTAGTATGGTTACTGTACTGGTAACTCCCCAAAAGAATCTGGATTGTGGTGAGGGAACAGAGAAAAAAGCTCATTTAAGACCTGCACTTACGAAGGGGGTAGGCAGCTGTATATCAGGGATTAAACCTTCTGAGAATAAAAACAGCTGGAGCTTGTTAAGGTAATTACACAGGGGAAAGGATAATGTACTGGGAACTCCTCAGAAGAATCCGATTTGTGGTGAGGGGAGAGAGATAAAAGCTCATTTAGGAAGGACATGAACATGCTGCGTAGGTAGCTGTTTATCAGTAAAAATCTCCACTGAGATTAAGAAAAAGCAGTAGCTTAATAAATTAAGTACTTCCTGGTATGGTTACTGTACTGTTAACTCCCCAAAAGAATCTGGATTGTGGTTAGGGAATAGAGAAAAATGTTCATTTAGGACCTGCACTTACGAAGGGGGTATGCAGCTGTATATCAGGGAGTAAACCTTCTGAGAATAAAAACAGCTGGAGCTTGTTAAGGTAATTACACAGGGGAAAGGATAATGTACTGAGAACTCCTCAGAAGAATCTGATTTTTGGTGAGGGGAGAGAAATAAAAGATCATTTAGGTACGACATGAACATGTTGCGTAGGTAGCTGTTTATCAGTAAATACCTCCACTGAGATTAAGAAAAGCAGTAGCTTAATAAATTAAGTACTTCCTGGTATGGTTCCTGTACGGGTAACTCCCCAAAAGAATCTGGATTGTGGTGAGGGAACAGAGAAAAAAGCTCATTTAGGACCTGCACTTTCGAAGGGGGTAGGCAGCTGTATATCAGGGAGTAAACCTTCTGAGAATAAAAACAGCTGGAGCTTGTTAAGGTAATTACACAGGGGAAAGGATAATGTACTGGGAACTCTCAGAAGAATCTCATTTGTGGTGAGGGGAGAGAGATAAAAGCTCATTTAGGAACGACATGAACATGCTGCGTAGGTAGCTGTTTATCAGTAAATACCTCCACTGAGATTAAGAAAAGCAGTAGCTTAATAAATTAAGTACTTCCTGGTATGGTTCCTGTACGGGTAACTCCCGAAAAGAATCTGGATTGTGGTGGGGGAACAGAGAAAAAAGCTCATTTAGGACCTGCACTCACGCAGGGGGTAGGCAGCTGTATATCAGGGAGTAAACCTTCTGAGAATAAAAACAGCTGGAGCTTTTTAAAATAATTACACAGGGGAAAGGATAATGTACTGGGAACAATTCAGAAGAATCTGATTTGTGGTGAGGGGAGAGAGACAAAAGCTCATTTAGGAACGACATGAACATGCTGCGTAGGTAGCTGTTTATCAGTAAATATCTCCACTAAGATTAAGAAAAGCAGAAGCTTAATAAATTAAGTACTTCCTAGTATGGTTACTGTACTGGTACTCCCCAAAAGAATCTGGATTGTGGTGAGGGAACAGAGAAAAAAGCTCACTATTGACCTGCACTTACGAAGGGGGTAGGCAGCTGTATATCAGGGAGTAAACCTTCTGAGAATAAAAACAGCTGGAGCTTGTTAAGGTAATTACACAGGGGAAAGGATAATGTACAGGGAACTCCTCAGAAGAATCCGATTTGTGCTGAGGGGAGAGAGATAAAAGCTCATTTAGGAACGACATGAACATGCTGCGTAGGTAGCTGTTTATCAGTAAATATCTCCACTGAGATTAAGCAAAGCAGTAGCTTAATAAATTAAGTACTTCCTGGTATGGTTACTCTACTGGTACCTCCCCAAAAGAATCTGGATTGTGGTGAGGGAACAGAGAACAAAGCTCATTTAGGACCTGCACTTACGAAGGGGGTAGGCAGCTGTATATCAGGGAGTAAACCTTCTGAGAATAAAAACAGCTGGAGCTTGTTAAGGTAATTACACAGTGGAAACGATAATGTACTGGGAACTCCTCAGAAGAATCTGATTTGTGGTGAGGGGTGAGAGATAAAAGCTCATTGAGGAACAACATGAACATGCTGCGTAGGTAGCTGTTTATCAGTAAATATCTCCACTGAGATTAAGAAAAGCAGTAGCTTAATAAATTAAGTACTTCCTGGTATGGTTACTGTACTGGTAACTCCCCAAAAGAATCTGGATTGTGGTGAGGGAACAGAGAAAAAAGCTCATTTAGGACCTGGACTTACGAAGGGGGTAGGCAGCTGTATATCAGGGAGTAAACCTTCGGAGAATAAAAACAGCTGGAGCTTCTTAAGGTAATTACACAGGGGAAAGGATAATGTACTGGGAACTCCTCAGAAGAATCTGATTTGTGGTGAGGGAAGAGAGATAAAAGCTCATTTAGGAACGACATGAACATGCTGCGTAGGTAGCTGTTTATCAGTAAATATCTCCACGGAGATTAAGAAAAGCAGTAGCTTCATAATTTAAGTACTTCCTGGTATGGTTACTGTACTGGTAACTCCCCAAAAGAATCTGGATTGTGGGTGATGGAACAGAGAAAAAAGCTCATTTAGGACCTGCACTTACGAAGGGGGTAGGCAGCTGTATATCAGGGAGTAAACCTTCTGAGAATAAAAACAGCTGGAGCTTGTTAAGGTAATTACACAGGGGAAAGGATAATGTACTGGGAACTCCTCAGAAGAATCTGATTTGTGGTGAGGGGAGAGAGATAAAAGCTCATTAAGAACGACATGAACATGCTGCGTAGGTAGCTGTTTATCAGTAAATATCTCCACTGAGATTAAGAAAAGCAGTAGCTTAATAAATTAAGTACTTCCTGGTATGGTTACTGTACTGGTAACTACCCAGAAGAATCTGGATTGTGGTGAAGGAACAGAGAAAAAGCTCATTTAGGACCTGCACTTACGAAGGGGGTAGGCAGCTGTATATCAGGGAGTAAACCTTCTGAGAATAAAAACAGATGGAGCTTGTTAAGGTAATTACACAGGGGAAAGGATAATGTACTGGGAACTCCTCAGAAGAATCTTATTCGTGGTGAGGGGAGAGAGATAAAAGCTCATTTAGGAAAGACATGAACATGCTGCGTAGGTAGCTGTTTATCAGTAAATATCTCCCCTGAGATTAAGAAAAGCAGTAGCTTAATAAATTAAGTACTTCCTGTATGGTTTCTGTACTGGTAACTCCCCAAAAGTATCTGGATTGTGGTGAGGGAACAGAGAAAAAAGCTCATTTAGGACCTGCACTTACGAAGGTAGTAGGCCGCTGTATATCAGGGAGTAAACCTTCTGAGAATAAAAACAGCTGGAGCTTGTTTAGGTAATTACACAGGGGAAAGGATAATGTACTGGGAACTCCTCACAAGAATCTGATTTGTGGTGAGGAGAGAGAGAGATAAAAGCTCATTAAGGAACGACATGAACATGCTGCGCAGGTAGCTGTTTATCAGTAAATATCTCCACTGAGATTAAGAAAAAGCAGTAGCTTAATAAATTAAGTACTTCCTGGTATGGTTACTGTACGGGTAACTTCCCAAAAGAATCTGGATTGTGGTGAGGGAACAGAGAAAAAAGCTCATTTAGGACCTGCACTTACGAAGGGGGTAGGCAGCTGTATATCAGGGAGTAAACCTTCTGAGAATAAAAACAGCTGGAGCTTGTTAAGGTAATTACACAGGGGAAAGGATAATGTACTGGGAACTCCTCAGAAGAATCTGATTCGTGGTGAGGGGAGAGAGATAAAAGCTCATTTAGGAACGACATGAACATGCTGCGTAGGTAGCTGTTTATCAGTAAATATCTCCACTGAGATTAAGAAAAGCAGTAGCTTAATAAATTAAGTACTTTCTGGTATGATTACTGTACTGGTTACTCCCCAAAAGAATCTCGATTGTGGTGAGGGAACAGAGAGAAAAGCTCATTTAGGACCTGCACTTACGAAGGTGGTAGGCAGCTGTATATCAGGGAGTATCGCTTCTGAGAATAAAAACAGCTAGAGCTTGTTAAGGTAATTACACAGGGGAAAGGAGAATGTACTGGGAACTCCTCAGAAGAATCTGATTTGTGGTGAGGGGAGAGAGATAAAAGCTCATTAAGGAACGACATGAACATACTGCGTAGGTAGCTGTTTATCAGTAAATATCTCCACTGAGATTAAGAAAAGCAGTAGCTTAATAAATTACGTACTTCCTGGTATGGTTACTGTACGGATAACTTCCCAAAAGAAATCTGGATTGTGGTGAGGGAACAGAGAAAAAAGCTCATTTAGGACCTGCACTTACGAAGGGGGTAGGCAGCTGTATATCAGGGAGTAAACCTTCGGAGAATAAAAACAGCTGGAGCTTCTTAAGGTAATTACACAGGGGAAAGGATAATGTACTGGGAACTCCTCAGAAGAATCTGATTTGTGGTGAGGGAAGAGAGATAAAAGCTCATTTAGGAACGACATGAACATGCTGCGTAGGTAGCTGTTTATCAGTAAATATCTCCACGGAGATTAAGAAAAGCAGTAGCTTCATAATTTAAGTACTTCCTGGTATGGTTACTGTACTGGTAACTCCCCAAAAGAATCTGGATTGTGGTGAGGGAACAGAGAAAAAAGCTCATTTAGGACCTGCACTTACGAAGGGGGTAGGCAGCTTTATATCAGGGAGTAAATCTTCTGAGATTAAAAACAGCTGGAGCTTGTTAAGGTAATTACACAGTGGAAAGGATAATGTACTGGGAACTCCTCAGAAGAATCTGATTTGTGGTGAGGGGAGAGAGATAAAAGCTCATTGAGGAACGACATGAACATGCTGCGTAGGTAGCTGTTTATCAGTAAATATCTCCACTGAGATTAAGAAAAGCAGTAGCTTAATAAATTAAGTACTTCCTGGTATGGTTACTGTACTGGTAACTCCCCAAAAGAATCTGGATTGTGGTGAGGGAACAGAGAAAAAAGCTCATTTAGGACCTGCACTTACGAAGGGGGTAGGCAGCTGTATATCAGGGAGTAAACCTTCTGAGAATAAAAACAGCTGAGCTTGTTAAGGTAATTACACGGGGGAAAGGATAATGTACTGGGAACTCCTCAGAAGAATCTGATTTGTGGTGAGGGGAGAGAGATAAAAGCTCATTGTGGAACGACATGAACATGCTGCGTAGGTAGCTGTTTATCAGTAAATATCTCCACTGAGATTAAGAAAAGCTGTAGCTTAATAAATTAAGTACTTCCTGGTATGGTTACTGTACTGGTAACTCCCCAAAAGAATCTGGATTGTGGTGAGGGAACAGAGAAAAAAGCTCATTTAGGACCTGCACTTACGAAGGGGGTAGGCAGCCGTATATCAGGGAGTAAACCTTCTGAGAATAAAAAACAGCTGGAGCTTGTTAAGGTAATTACACAGGGGAAAGGATAATGTACTGGGAACTCCTCAGAAGAATCTGATTTGTGGTGAGGGGTGAGAGATAAAAGCTCATTGAGGAACGACATGAACATGCTGCGTAGGTAGCTGTTTATCAGTAAATATCTCCACTGAGATTAAGAAAAGCAGTAGCTTAATAAATTAAGTACTTCCTGGTATGGTTACTGTACTGGTAACTCCCCAAAACAATCTGGATTGTGGTGAGGGAACAGAGAAAAAAGCTCATTTAGGACCTGCACTTACGAAGGGGGTAGGCAGCTGTATATCAGGGAGTAAACCTTCGGAGAATAAAAACAGCTGGAGCTTCTTAAGGTAATTACACAGGGGAAAGGACAATGTACTGGGAACTCCTCAGAAGAATCTGATTTGTGGTGAGGGGAGAGAGATAAAAGCTCATTTAGGAACGACATGAACATGCTGCGTAGGTAGCTGTTTATCAGTAAATATCTCCACTGAGATTAAGCAAAGCAGTAGCTTAATAAATTAAGTACTGCCTGGTATGGTTACTGTACTGGTAACTCCCCAAAAGAATCTGGATTGTGGTGAGGGAACAGAGAAAAAAGCTCATTTAGGACCTGCACTTACGAAGGGGGTAGGCAGCTTTATATCAGGGAGTAAATCTTCTGAGATTAAAAACAGCTGGAGCTTGTTAAGGTAATTACACAGTGGAAAGGATAATGTACTGGAACTCCTCAGAAGAATCTGATTTGTGGTGAGGGGAGAGAGATAAAAGCTCATTGAGGAACGACATGAACATGCTGCGTAGGTAGCTGTTTATCAGTAAATATCTCCACTGAGATTAAGAAAAGCAGTAGCTTAATAAATTAAGTACTTCCTGGTATGGTTACTGTACTGGTAACTCCCCAAAAGAATCTCGATTGTGGTGAGGGAACAGAGAGAAAAGCTCATTTAGGACCTGCACTTACGAAGGTGGTAGGCAGCTGTATATCAGGGAGTATCGCTTCTGAGAATAAAAACAGCTAGAGCTTGTTAAGGTAATTACACAGGGGAAAGGAGAATGTACTGGGAACTCCTCAGAAGAATCTGATTTGTGGTGAGGGGAGAGAGATAAAAGCTCATTAAGGAACGACATGAACATACTGCGTAGGTAGCTGTTTATCAGTAAATATCTCCACTGAGATTAAGAAAAGCAGTAGCTTAATAAATTACGTACTTCCTGGTATGGTTACTGTACGGATAACTTCCCAAAAGAATCTGGATTGTGGTGAGGGAACAGAGAAAAAAGCTCATTTAGGACCTGCACTTACGAAGGGGGTAGGCAGCTGTATATCAGGGAGTAAACCTTCGGAGAATAAAAACAGCTGGAGCTTCTTAAGGTAATTACACAGGGGAAAGGATAATGTACTGGGAACTCCTCAGAAGAATCTGATTTGTGGTGAGGGAAGAGAGATAAAAGCTCATTTAGGAACGACATGAACATGCTGCGTAGGTAGCTGTTTATCAGTAAATATCTCCACGGAGATTAAGAAAAGCAGTAGCTTCATAATTTAAGTACTTCCTGGTATGGTTACTGTACTGGTAACTCCCCAAAAGAATCTGGATTGTGGTGAGGGAACAGAGAAAAAAGCTCATTTAGGACCTGCACTTACGAAGGGGTTAGGCAGCTTTATATCAGGGAGTAAATCTTCTGAGATTAAAAACAGCTGGAGCTTGTTAAGGTAATTACACAGTGGAAAGGATAATGTACTGGGAACTCCTCAGAAGAATCTGATTTGTGGTGAGGGGAGAGAGTTAAAAGCTCATTGAGGAACGACATGAACATGCTGCGTAGGTAGCTGTTTATCAGTAAATATCTCCACTGAGATTAAGAAAAGCAGTAGCTTAATAAATTAAGTACTTCCTGGTATGGTTACTGTACTGGTAACTCCCCAAAAGAATCTGGATTGTGGTGAGGGAACAGAGAAAAAAGCTCATTCAGGACCTGCACTTACGAAGGGGGTAGGCAGCTGTATATCAGGGAGTAACCTTCTGAGAATAAAAACAGCTGAGCTTGTTAAGGTAATTACACGGGGGAAAGGATAATGTACTGGGAACTCCTCAGAAGAATCTGATTTGTGGTGAGGGGAGAGAGATAAAAGCTCATTGTGGAACGACATGAACATGCTGCGTAGGTAGCTGTTTATCAGTAAATATCTCCACTGAGATTAAGAAAAGCAGTAGCTTAATAAATTAAGTACTTCCTGGTATGGTTACTGTACTGGTAACTCCCCAAAAGAATCTGGATTGTGGTGAGGGAACAGAGAAAAAAAGCTCATTTAGGACCTGCACTTACGAAGGGGGTAGGCAGCCGTATATCAGGGAGTAAACCTTCTGAGAATAAAAACAGCTGGAGCTTGTTAAGGTAATTACACAGGGGAAAGGATAATGTACTGGGAACTCCTCAGAAGAATCTGATTTGTGGTGAGGGGTGAGAGATAAAAGCTCATTGAGGAACGACATGAACATGCTGCGTAGGTAGCTGTTTATCAGTAAATATCTCCACTGAGATTAAGAAAAGCAGTAGCTTAATAAATTAAGTACTTCCTGGTATGGTTACTGTACTGGTAACTCCCCAAAAGAATCTGGATTGTGGTGAGGGAACAGAGAAAAAAGCTCATTTAGGACCTGCACTTACGAAGGGGGTAGGCAGCTGTATATCAGGGAGTAAACCTACGGAGAATAAAAACAGCTGGAGCTTCTTAAGGTAATTACACAGGGGAAAGGACAATGTACTGGGAACTCCTCAGAAGAATCTGATTTGTGGTGAGGGAAGAGAGATAAAAGCTCATTTAGGAACGACATGAACATGCTGCGTAGGTAGCTGTTTATCAGTAAATATCACCACGGAGATTAAGAAAAGCAGTAGCTTCATAATTTAAGTACTTCCTGGTATGGTTACTGTACTGGTAACTCCCCAAAAGAATCTGGATTGTGGTGATGGAACAGAGAAAAAAGCTCATTTAGGACCTGCACTTACGAAGGGGGTAGGCAGCTGTATATCAGGGAGTAAACCTTCTGAGAATAAAAACAGATGGAGCTTGTTAAGGTAATTACACAGGGGAAAGGATAATGTACTGGGAACTCCTCAGAAGAATCTGATTTGTGGTGAGGGGATAGAGATAAAAGCTCATTAAGGAACGACATGAACATGCTGCGTAGGTAGCTGTTTATCAGTAAATATCTCCACTGAGATTAAGCAAAGCAGTAGCTTAATAAATTAAGTACTGCCTGGTATGGTTACTGTACTGGTCACTCCCCAAAAGAATCTGGATTGTGGTGAGGGAAC
>NW_025959022.1:0-36581 GCF_023159225.1 Perognathus longimembris pacificus | reverse complement strand
TGGTGAGGGGAGAGAGATAAAAGCTCATTTAGGAACGACATGAACATGCTGCGTAGGTAGCTGTTTATCAGTAAATATCTCCACTGAGATTAAGAAAAAGAGTAGCTTAATAAATTAAGTACTTTCTGGTATGGTTACAGTACTGGTAACTCCCCAAAAGAATCTGGATTGTGGTGAGGGAACAGAGAAAAAAGCTCATTTAGGACCTGCCCTTACGAAGGGGGTAGGCAGCTGTATATCAGGAAGTAAACCTGAGAATAAAAACAGCTGGAGCTTGTTAAGGTAATTACACAGGGGAAAGGATAATGTACTGGGAACTCCTCAGAAGAATCTGATTTGTGGTGAGGGGAGAGAGATAAAAGCTCATTTAGGAACGATATGAACATGCTGCGTAGGTAGCTGTTTATCAGTAAATATCTCCACTGAGATTAAGAAAAGCAGTAGCTTAATAAATTAAGTACTTCCTGGTATGGGTACTGTACTGGTAACTCCCCAAAAGAATCTGGATTGTGGTGAGGGAACAGAGAAAAAAGCTCATTTAGGACCTGCACTTACGAAGGGGGTAGGCACCAGTATATCAGGGAGTAAACCTTCTGAGAATAAAAACAGCTGGAGCTTGTTAAGGTAATTACACAGGGGAAAGGATAATGTACTGGGAACTCCTCAGAAGAATCTGATTTGTGGTGAGGGGAGAGAGATAAAAGCTCATTTAGGAACGACATGAACATGCTGCGTAGGTAGCTGTTTATCAGTAAATATCTCCACTGAGATTAAGAAAAGAAGTAGCTTAATAAATTAAGTACTTCCTGGTATGGTTACTGTACTGGTAACTCACCAAAAGAATCTGGATTGTGGTGAGGGAACAGAAAAAGAAGCTCATTTAGGACCTGCACTTACGAAGGGGTAGGCAGCTGTATATCAGGGAGTAAACCTTCTGAGAATAAAAACAGCTATAGCTTTTTAAGGTAAATACACAGGGGAAAGGATAATGTACTGGCAAATCCTCAGAAGAATCTGATTTGTGGTGAGGGGAGAGAGATAAAAGCTCATTTAGGAACGACAGGAATATGCTGCGTAGGTAGCTGTTTATCAGTAAATATCTCCACTGAGATTAAGAAAAGAAGTAGCTTAATAAATTAAGTACTTCCTGGTATGGTTACTGTACTGGGTAACTCACCAAAAGAATCTGGATTGTGGTGAGGGAACAGAGAAAGAAGCTCATTTAGGACCTGCACTTACGAAGGGGGTAGCCAGCTGTATATCAGGGAGTATCGCTTCTGAGAATAAAAACATCTGGAGCTTGTTAAGGTAATTACACAGGGGAAAGGATAATGTACTGGGAACTCCTCAGAAGATCTGATTAGTGGTGAGGGGGAGAGAGATAAAAGCTCATTTAGGAACGACATGAACATCCTGCGTAGGTAGCTGTTTATCAGTAAATATCTCCACTGAGATTAAGAAAAGCAGTAGCTTAATAAATTAAGTACTTCCTGGTATGGTTACTGTACTGGTAACTCCCAAAAGAATCTGGATTGTGGTGAGGGAACGGAGAAAAAAGCTCATTTAGGACCTGCACTTACGAAGGGGGGTAGGCAGCTGTATATCAGGGAGTAAACCTTCTGAGAATAAAAACAGCTGGAGCTTGTTAAGGTAATTACACAGGGGAAAGGATAATGTACTGGGAACTCCTCAAAAGAATCTGATTTGTGGTGAGGGGAGAGAGATAAAAGCTCATTTAGGAACGACATGAACATGCTGCGTAGGTAGCTGTTTATCAGTAAATATCTCCACTGAGATTAAGAAAAGCAGTAGCTTAATAAATTAAGTACTTCCTGGTATGGTTACTGTACTGGTAACTCCCCAAAAGAATCTGGATTGTGGTGAGGGAACGGAGAAAAAAGCTCATTTAGGACCTGCACTTACGAAGGGGGTAGGCAGCTGTATATCAGGGAGTAAACTTCTGAGAATAAAAACAGCTGGAGCTTGTTAAGGTAATTACACAGGGGAAAGGATAATGTACTGGGAACTCCTCAAAAGAATCTGATTTGTGGTGAGGGGAGAGAGATAAAAGCTCATTTAGGAACGACATGAACATGCTGCGTAGGTAGCTGTTTGTCAGTAAATATCTCCACTGAGATTAAGAAAAGCAGTAGCTTAATGAGTTCAGCACCTCCTGGTATGGTTACTGTACTGGTAACTCCCAAAAAGAATCTGGATTGTGGTGAGGGAACCGAGAAAAAAGCTCATTTAGGACCTGCACTTACGAAGGGGGTAGGCAGCTGTATATCAGGGAGTAAACCTTCTGAGAATAAAAACAGCTGGAGCTTGTTAAGGTAATTACACAGGGGAAAGGATAATGTACTGGGAACTCCTCAGAAGAATCTGATTTGTGGTGAGGAGAGAGAGATAAAAGCTCATTTAGGAACGACATGAACATGCAGCGTAGATAGCTGTTTATCAGTAAATATCTCCACTGAGATTAGAAAAGCAGTAGGTTAATAAATTAAGTACTTCCTGGTATGGTTACTGTACTGGTAACTCCCCAAAAGAATCTGGATTGTGGTGAGGGAACCGAGAAAAAAGCTCATTTAGGACCTGCACTTACGAAGGGGGTAGGCAGCTATATATTAGGGAGTAAACCTGAGAAAAAAAACAGCTATAGCTTGTTAAGGTAATTACACAGGGGAAATTGTAATGTACCGGGAACTCCTCAGAGGAATCTGATTTGTGTTGAGGGGAGAGAGATAAAATCTCATTTAGGAACGACAGGAATATGCTGCGTAGGTAGCTGTTTATCAGTAAATATCTCCACTGAGATTAAGAAAAGAAGTAGCTTAATAAATTAAGTAGTTCCTGGTATGGTTACTGTACTGGTAACTCACCAAAAGAATCTGGATTGTCGTGAGGGAACAGAGAAAGAAGCTCATTTAGGACCTGCAATTTCGAAGGGGGTAGCCAGCTGTATATCTGGGAGTATCGCTTCTGAGAATAAAAACATCTGGAGCTTGTTAAGGTAATTACACAGGGGAAAGGATAATGTACTGGGAACTCCTCAGAAGAATCTGATTAGTGGTGAGGGGAGAGAGATAAAAGCTCATTTAGGAACGACATGAACATGCTGCGTAGGTAGCTGTTTATCGGTAAATATCTCCACTAAGAATAAGAAAAGCAGTAGCTTAATAAATTAAGTACTTCCTGGTATGGTTACTGTACTGGTAACTCCCCAAAAGAATCTGGATTGTGGTGAGGAACAGAGAAAAAAGCTCATTTAGGACCTGCACTTACGAAGGGGGTATGCAGCTGTATATCAGGGAGTAAACCTTCTGAGAATAAAAACAGCTGGAGCTTGTTAAGGTAATTACACAGGGGAAAGGATAATGTACTGGGAACTCCTCAGAAGAATCTGATTTGTGGTGAGGGGAGAGAGATAAAAGCTCATTTAGGAACGACATGAACATCCTGCGTAGGTAGCTGTTTATCAGTAAATATCTCCACTGAGATTAAGAAAAGCAGTAGCTTACTAAATTACGTACTTCCTGGTATGGTTACTGTACTGGTAACTCCCCAAAAGAATCTGATTGTGGTGAGGGAACCGAGAAAAAAGCTCATTTAGGACCTGCACTTACGAAGGGGGTAGGTAGCTGTATATCAGGGAGTAAACCTTCTGAGAATAAAAACAGCTGGAGGTTGTTAAGGTAATTACACAGGGGAAAGGATAATGTACTGGGAACTCCTCAGAAGAATCTGATTTGTGGTGAGGGGAGAGAGATAAAAGCTCATTTAGGAACGACATGAACATGCAGCTTAGGTAGCTGTTTATCAGTAAATATCTCCACTGAGATTAAGAAAAGCAGTAGCTTAATAAATTAAGTACTTCCTGGTATGGTTACTGTACTGGTAACTCCCCAAAAGAATCTGGATTGTGGTGAGGGAACAGAGAAAAAAGCTCAGTTAGGACCTGCACTTAGGAAGGGGGTAGGCAGCTGTATATCAGGGAGTAAACCTTCTGAGAATAAAAACAGCTGGAGCTTGTTAAGGTAATTACACAGGGGAAAGGATAATGTACTGGGAACTCCTCAGAAGAATCTGATTTGTGGTGGGTGGAGAGAGATAAAAGCTCATTCATGAACGACATGAACATGCTGCGTAGGTAGCCGTTTATCAGGAAATATCTCCACTGAGATTAAGAAAAGCAGTTGCTTAATAAATTAAGTACTACCTGGTATGGTTACTGTACTGGTAACTCCCCAAAAGAATCTGGATTGTGGTGAGGGAACAGAGAAAAAAGCTCATTTAGAACCTGCACTTTCGAAGGGGGTAGGCAACTGTATATCAGGGAATAAAACTTCTGAGAATAAAAACAGCTGGAGCTTGTTAAGGTAATTACAAAAGGGAAATTATCAAGTACTGGGAACTCCTCAGAAGAATCTGATTTGTGGTGAGGGGAGAGAGATAAAAGCTCATTTAGGAACGACATGAACATGCTGCGTAGGTAGCTGTTTATCAGTAAATATCTACACTGAGATTGAACATGCTGCGTAGGTAGCTGTTTATCCGTAAATATCCCCACTGAGATTAAGAAAAGCAGTAGCTTAATAAATTAAGTATTCCTGATATGGTTACTGTACTGGTAACTCCCCAAAAGAATCTGGATTGTGGTGAGGGAACAGAGAAAAAAGCTCATTTAGGATTTGCACTTACGAAGGGGGTAGGCAGCTGTATACCAGGGAGTAACCTTCTGAGAATAAAAACAGCTGGAGCTTGTTAAGGTAATTACACAGGGGACAGGATAATGTACTGGGAACTACTCAGAAGAATCTGATTTGTGGTGAGGGGAGAGATATAAAAGCTCATTTAGGAACGACATGAACATGCTGCGTAGGTAGCTGTTTATCAGTAAATATCTCCACTGAGATTAAGAAAAGCAGTAGGTTAATAAATTAAGTACTTCCTGGTATGGTTACTGTACTGGTTACTCCCCAAAAGAATCTGGATTGTCGGTTCTGGGAACAGAGAAAAAAGCTCATTTAGGACCTGCACTTACGAAGGGGGGTAGGCAGCTGTATATCAGGGAGTAAACCTTCTGAGAATAAAAACAGCTGGAGCTTGTTAAGTAATGACACAGGGGAAAGGATAATGTACTGGGAACTCCTCAGAAGAATCTGATTTGTTGTGAGGGGAGAGAGATAAAAGCTCATTTAGGAACGACATGAACATGCTGCGTAGGTAGCTGTTTATCAGTAAATATCTCCACTGAGATTAAGAAAAGCAGTAGCTTAATAAATTAAGTACTTCCTGGTATGGTTACTGTACTGGTAACTCCACAAAAGAATCGGGATTGTGGTGAGGGAACAGAGAAAAAAGCTCATTTAGGACCTGCACTTACGAAGGGGGTAGGCAGCTGTATATCAGGGAGTAAACCTTCTGAGAATAAAAACAGCTGGAGCTTGTTAAGGTAATTACACAGGGGAAAGGATAATGTACTGGGAACAATTCAGAAGAATCTGATTTGTGGTGAGGGGGGAGAGATAAAAGCTCATTTTGGAACGACATGAACATGCTGCGTACGTAGCTGTTTATCAGTAAATATCTCCACTGAGATTAAGAAAAGAAGTAGCTTAATAAATTAAGTACTTCCTGGTATGGTTACTGTACTGGTAACTCCCCAAAAGAATCTGGATTGTGGTGAGGGAACAGAGAAAAAAGCTCATTTAGGACCTGCACTTACGAAGGGGGTAGGCAACTGTATATCAGGGAGTAAACCTTCTGAGAATAAAAACAGCTGGAGCTTGTTAAGGTAATTACACAGGGGAAAGGATAATGTACTGGGAAACTCCTCAGAAGAATCTGATTTTTGGTGAGGGGAGAGAGATAAAAGCTCATTTATGAACGACATAAACATGCTGCGCAGGTAGCTGTTTATCAATAAATATCTCCACTGAGATTAAGAAAAGCCAGTAGCTTAATAAATGAGAGTACTTCCTGGTATGGTTACTGTACTGGTAACTCCCCAAAAGAATCTGGATTGTGGTGAGGGAACAGAGAATAAAGCTCATTTAGGACCTGCACTTATGAAGGGGGTAGGCAGCTGTATATCAGGGAGTAAAACTTCTGAGAATAAAAACAGCTGGAGCTTGTTAAGGTAATTACACAGGGGAAAGGATAATGTACTGGGAACAATTCAGAAGAATCTGATTTGTGGTGAGGGGAGAGAGATAAAAGCTCAGTTAGGAACTACATGAACATGCTGCGTAGGTAGCTGTTTATCAGTAAATATCTCCACTGAGATTAAGAAAAGCAGTAGCTTAATAAATTAAGTACTTCCTGGTATGGTTACTGTACTGGTAACTCCCCAAAAGAATCTGGATTGTCGTGAGGGAACAGAGAAAAAAGCTCATTTAGGACCTGCCACTTTCGAAGGGGGTAGGCAGCTGTATATCAGGGAGTAAACCTTCTGAGAATAAAAAACAGCTGGAGCTTGTTAACGTAATTACACAGGGGAAAGGATAATGTACTGGGAACTCCTCAGAAGAATCTGATTTGTGGTGAGGGGAGAGAGATAAAAGCTCATTTAGGAACGACATGAACATTGCTGCGTAGGTAGCTGTTTATCAGTAAATATCTCCACTGAGATGAAGAAAAGCAGTAGATTAATAAATAAAGTACTTCCTGGTATGGTTACTGTACTGGTAAGTCTCCAAAAGAATCTGGATTTTGGTGAGGTAACAGATAAAAAAGCTCATTTACGACCTGCACTTACGAAGGGGGTAGGCACCTGTATATCAGGGATTAAACCTTCTGAGAATAAAAACAGCTGGAGCTTGTTAAGGTAATTACACAGGGGAATGGATAATGTACTGGGAACTCCTCAGAAGAATCTGATTAGTGGTGAGGGGAGAGAGATAAAAGCTCATTTAGGAACGACATGAACATGCTGCGTAGGTAGCTGTTTATCAGTAAATATCTCCACTGAGATTAAGAAAAGCAGTAGCTTAATAAATTAAGTACTTCCTGGTATGGTTACTGTACTGGTAACTCCCCAAAGAATCTGGATTGTGGTGAAGGAACAGAGAAAAACGTTCATTTAGGACCTGCACTTACGAAGGGTTAGGCAGCTGTATATCAGGGAGTAAAACTTCTGAGAATAAAAACAGCTGGAGCTTGTTAAGGTAATTACACAGGGGAAAGGATAATGTACTGGGAACAATTCAGAAGAATCTCATTTGTGGTGAGGGGAGAGAGATAAAAGCTCATTTAGGAACGACATGAACATGCTGCGTATGTAGCTGTTTATCAGTAAATATCTCCACTGAGATTAAGAAAAGCAGTAGCTTAATAAATTAAGTACTTCCTGGTATGGTTACTGTACTGGTAACTCCCCAAAAGAATCTGGATTGTGGTGAGGAGAAGAGAGAAAAAGCTCATTAAGACCTGCACTTTCTAAGGGGGTAGGCAGCGGTATATCAGGGAGTAAACCTTCTGAGAATAAAAACAGCTGGAGCTTGTTAAGGTAATTACACAGGGGAAAGGATAATGTACTGGGAACTCCTCAGAAGAATGTGATTTGTGGTGAGGGGAGAGAGATAAAAGCTCATTTAGGAACGACATGAACAAGCTGCATATGTAGCTCTTTATCAGTAAATATCTCCACTGAGACTAAGAAAAGTAGTAGCTTAATAAATTAAGTACTTCCTGGTATAGTTACTGTACTGGTAACTCCCCTAAGAATCTGGATTGTGGTGAGGGAACAGAGAAAAAAGCTCATTTAGTACCTGCACTTACGAAGGGGGTAGGCAGCTGTATATCAGGGAGTAAACCTTCTGAGAATAAAAACAGCTGGAGCTTGTTAAGGTAATTACACAGGGGAAAGGATAATGTACCGGGAACTCCTCAGAAGAATCTGATTTGTGGTGAGGGGAGAGAGATAAAAGCTCATTTAGGAACGACATGAACATGCTGCGTAGGTAGCTGTTTATCAGTAAATATCTCCACTGAGATTAAGAAAAGCAGTAGCTTAATAAATTAAGTACTTCATGGTATGGTTACTGTACTGGTAACTCCCCAAAAGAATCTGGATTGTGGTGAGGGAACCGAGAAAAAAGCTCATTTAGGACCTGCACTTACGAAGGGGGTAGGCAGCTGTATATCAGGGAGTAAACCTTCTGAGAATAAAAACAGCTGGAGCTTGTTAAGGTAATTACACAGGGGAAAGGATAATGTACTGGGAACTCCTCAGAAGAATCTGATTTGTGGTGAGGGGAGAGAGATAAAAGCTCATTTAGGAACGACATGAACATGCAGCTTAGGTAGCTGTTTATCAGTAAATATCTCCACTGAGCTTAAGAAAAGCAGTAGCTTACTAAATTAAGTACTTCCTGGTATGGTTACTGTACTGGTAACTCCCCAAAAGAATCTGGATTTTGGTGAGGGAACAGAGAAAAAAGCTCATTTAGGACCTGCACTTACGAAGGGGGTAGGCAGCTGTATACCAGGGAGTAAACCTTCTGAGAATAAAAACAGCTGGAGCTTGTTAAGGTAATTACACAGGGGAAAGGATAATGTACTGGCAAATCCTCAGAAGAATCTGATTTGTGGTGAGGGGGAGAGAGATAAAAGCTCATTTAGGAACGACATGAACATGCTGCGTAGGTAGCTGTTTATCAGTAAATATCTCCACTGAGATTAAGAAAAGCAGTAGCTTAATAAATTAAGTACTTCCTGGTATGGTTACTGTACTGGTAACTCCCCAAAAGAATCTGGATTGTGGTGAGGGAACAGAGAAAAAAGCTCAGTTAGGACCTGCACTTACGAAGGGGGTAGGCAGCTGTATATCAGGGAGTAAACCTTCTGAGAATAAAAACAGCTGGAGCTTGTTAAGGTAATTACACAGGGGAAAGGATAATGTACTGGGAAATCCTCAGAAGAATCTGATTTGTGGTGGGTGGAGAGAGATAAAAGCTCATTCATGAACGACATGAAAATGTGGCGTACGTAGCTGTTTATCAGTAAATATCTCCACTGAGATTAAGAAAAGCAGTAGCTTAATAAATTAAGTACTTCCTGGTATGGTTACTGTACTGGTAACTCCCCAAAAGCATCTGGAATGTGGTGAGGGAACAGAGAAAAAAGCTCATTTAGGACCTGCACTTACGTAGGGGGTAGGCAGCTGTATATCAGGGAGTAAACCTTCTGAGAATAAAAACAGCTGGAGCTTGTTAAGGTAATGTACACAGGGGAAAGGATAATGTACTGGGAACTCCTCAGAAGAATCTGATTTGTGTTGAGGGGAGAAAGATAAAAGCTCATTTAAGAACGACATGAACATGCTGCGTACATAGCTCTTTATCAGTAAATATCTCCACTGAGATTAAGAAAAGCAGTAGCTTAATAAATTAAGTACTTCCTGGAATGGTTACTGTACTGATAACTCCCCAAAGGAATCTGGATTGTGGTGACGGAACAGAGAAAAAAGCTCATTTAGGACCTGCACTTACGAAGTGGGTAGGCAGCAGTATATCAGGGAGTAAACCTTCTGAGAATAAAAACAGCTGGAGCTCTTTAGGTAATTACACAGGGGAAAGGATAATGTACTGGGAACTCCTCAGAAGAATCTGATTTGTGGTGAGGGGAGAGAGATAAAAGCTCATTTAGGAACGACATGAACATGCTGCATAGGTAGCTGTTTATCAGTAAATATCTCCACTGAGATTAAGAAAAGCAGTTGCTTAATAAATTAAGTACTTCCTGGTATGGTTACTGTACTGGTAACTCCCGAAAAGGAATCTGGATTGTGGTGAGGGACGGAGAATAAAGCTCATTTAAGACCTGCACTTACGAAGGGGGTAGGCAGCTGTATATCAGGGAGTAAACCTTCTGAGAATAAAAACACCTGAAGCTTGTTAAGGTAATGACACAGGGGAAAGGATAAAGTACTGGGAACTCCTCAGAAGGATCTGATTTGTGTTGAGGGGAGAGAGATTAAAGCTCATTTAGGAACGACATGAACATGCTGCGTAGGTAGCTGTTTATCAGTAAATATCTCCACTGAGATTAAGAAAAGCAGTAGCTTAATAAATTAAGTACTTCCTGGTATGGTTACTGTACTGGTAACTCCCCAAAAGAATCTGGATTGTGGTGAGGGAACAGAGAAAAAAGCTCATTTAGGACCTGCACTTACGAAGGGTGTAGGCAGCTGTATATCAGGGAGTAAACCTTCTGAGAATAAAAACAGCTGGAGCTTGTTAAGGTAATTACACAGGGGAAATTATCAAGTACTGGGAACTCCTCAGAAGAATCTGATTTGTGGGTGAGGGGAGAGAGATAAAAGCTCATTTAGGAACGACATGAACATGCTGCGTAGGTAGCTGTTTATCAGTAAATATCTCCACTGAGATTAAGAAAAGCAGTAGGTTAATAAATTAAGTACTTCCTGGTATGGTTACTGTACTGGTAACTCCCCAAAAGAATCTGGATTGTGGTGAGGGAACAGAGAAAAAAGCTCATTTAGGACCTGCACTTACGAAGGGGTAGGCAGCTGTATATCATTGAGTAAACCTTCTGAGAATAAAAAAAGCTGTAGCATGTTAAGGTAATTACACAGGGGAAAGGATAATGTACTGGGAACTCCTCAGAAGAATCTGATTTGTGGTGAGGGGGAGAGAGATAAAAGCTCATTTAGGAACGACATGAACATGCTGCATAGGTAGCTGTTTATCAGTAAATATCTCCACTGAGATTAAGAAAAGCAGTTGCTTAATAAATTAAGTACTTCCTGGTATGGTTACTGTACTGGTAACTCCCCAAAAGAATCTGGATTGTGGTGAGGGAACAGAGAAAAAAGCTCATTTAGGACCTGCACTTACGAAGGGGGTAGGCAGCTGTATATCAGGGAGTAAACCTTCTGAGAATAAAAACAGCTGAAGCTTGTTAAGGTAATGACACAGGGGAAAGGATAAAGTACTGGGAATTCCTCAGAAGGATCTGATTTGTGGTGAGGGGGAGAGAGATTAAAGCTCATTTAGGAACGACATGAACATGCTGCGTAGGTAGCTGTTTATCAGTAAATATCTCCACTGAGATTAAGAAAAGCAGTAGCTTAATAAATTAAGTACTTCCTGGTATGGTTACTGTACTGGTAACTCCCCAAAAGAATCTGGATTGTGGTGAGGGAACAGAGAAAAAAGCTCATTAGGACCTGCACTTACGAAGGGGGTAGGCAGCTGTATATCAGGGAGTAAACATTCTGAGAATAAAAACAGCTGGAGCTTGTTAAGGTAATTACACAGGGGAAATTATCAAGTACTGGGAACTCCTCAGAAGAATCTGATTTGTGGTGAGGGGAGAGAGATAAAAGCTCATTTAGGAACGACATGAACATGCTGCGTAGGTAGCTGTTTATCAGTAAATATCTCCACTGAGATTAAGAAAAGCAGTAGCTTAATAAATTAAGTACTTCCTGGTATTGTTACTGTACTGGTAACTCCCCAAAAGAATATGGATTGTGGTGAGGGAACAGAGAAAAAAGCTCATTTAAGACCTGCACTTATGAAGGTGGTAATGCAGCTGTATATCAGGGAGTAAACCTTCTGAGAATAAAAACAGCTGGAGCTTGTTAAGGTAATTACACAGGGGAAAGGATAATGTACTGGGAACTCCTCAGAAGAATCTGATTTGTGTTGAGGGGAGAGAGATAAAAGCTCATTTAGGAACGACATGAACATGCTGCGTAGGTAGCTGTTTATCAGTAAAATATCTCCACTGAGATTAAGAAAAGCAGTTGCTTAATAAATTAAGTACTTCCTGGTATGGTTACTGTACTGGTAACTCCCCATAAGAATCTGGATTGTGGTGAGGGAACAGAGAAAAAAGCTCATTTAGGACCTGTACTTACGAAGGGGGTAGGCAGCTGTATATCAGGGAGTAAACCTTCTGAGAATAAAAACAGCTGAAGCTTGTTAAGGTAATGACACAGGGGAAAGGATAAAGTACTGGGAACTCCTCAGAAGGATCTGATTTGTGGTGAGGGGAGAGAGATTAAAGCTCATTTAGGAACGACATGAACATGCTGCGTAGGTAGCTGTTTATCAGTAAATATCTACACTGAGATTTGAACATGCTGCGTAGGTAGCTGTTTATCCGTAAATTTCCCCACTGAGATTAAGAAAAGCATTAGCTTAATAAATTAAGTACTTCCTGATATGGTTACTGTACTGGTAACTCCCCAAAAGAATCTGGATTGTGGTGAGGGAACAGAGAAAAAAGCTCATTTAGGGACCTACACTTATGAAGGGGGTAGGCAGCAGTATATCAGGGAGTAAACCTTCTGAGAATAAAACAGCTGGAGCTTGTTAAGGTAATTACACAGGGGAAAGGATAATGTACTGGAACAATTCAGAAGAATCTGATTTGTGGTGAGGGGAGAGAGATAAAAGCTAATTTGGGAACGACATGAACATGCTGCGTAGGTAGCTGTTTATCAGTAAATATCTCCACTGAGATTAAGAAAAGCAGTAGCTTAATAAATTAAGTACTTCCTGGTATGGTTACTGTACTGGTAACTCCCCAAAGAATCTGGATTGTGGTGAGGGAACAGAGAAAAAAGCTCATTTAGGACCTGCAATTTCGAAGGGGGGTAGGCAGCTGTATATCAGGGAGTAAACCTTCTGAGAATAAAAACAGCTGGAGCTTGTTAAGGTAATTACACAGGGGAAAGGATAATGTACTGGGAACTCCTCAGAATAATCTGATTTGTGGTGAGGGGAGAGAGAAAAAAGCTCATTTAGGAACGACATGAATATGCTGCGTAGGTAGCTGTTTATCAGTAAATATCTCCACTGAGATTAAGAAAAGCAGTAGGTTAATAAATTAAGTACTTCCTGGTATGGTTACTGTACTGGTAACTCCCCAAAAGAATCTGGATTGTGGTGAGGGAAGAGAGAAAAAGCTCATTTAGGACCTGCACTTACGAAGGGGGTAGGCAGCTGTATATCATTGAGTAAACCTTCTGAGAATAAAAAAAGCTGTAGCATGTTAAGGTAATTACACAGGGGAAAGGATAATGTACTGGGAACTCCTCAGAAGAATCTGATTTGTGGTGAGGGGAGAGAGATAAAAGCTCATTTAGGAACGACATGAACATGCTGCATAGGTAGCTGTTTATCAGTAAATATCTCCACTGAGATTAAGAAAAGCAGTTGCTTAATAAATTAAGTACTTCCTGGTATGGTTACTGTACTGGTAACTCCGCAAAAGAATCTGGATTGTGGTGAGGGAACAGAGAAAAAAGCTCATTTAGGACCTGCACTTACGAAGGGGGTAGGCAGCTGTATATCAGGGAGTAAACCTTCTGAGAATAAAAACAGCTGAAGCTTGTTAAGGTAATGACACAGTGGAAAGGATACAGTACTGGGAACTCCTCAGAAGGATCTGATTTGTGGTGAGGGGAGAGAGATAAAAGCTCATTTAGGAACGACATGAACATGCTGCATAGGTAGCTGTTTATCAGTAAATATCTCCACTGAGATTAAGAAAAGCAGTTGCTTAATAAATTAAGTACTTCCTGGTATGGTTACTGTACTGGTAACTCCCCAAAAGAATCTGGATTGTGGTGAGGGAACAGAGAAAAAAGCTCATTTAGGACCTGCAATTACGAAGGGGGTAGGCAGCTGTATATCATTGAGTAAACCTTCTGAGAATAAAAAAAGCTGTAGCATGTTAAGGTAATTACACAGGGGAAAGGATAATGTACTGGGAACTCCTCAGAAGAATCTGATTTGTTGTGAGGGGAGAGAGATAAAAGCTCATTTAGGAACGACATGAACATGATGCGTAGGTATCTGTTTATCAGTAAATATCTCCACTGAGATTAAGAAAAGCAGTAGCTTAATAAATTAAGTACTTCCTGGTATGGTTACTGTACTGGTAACTCCACAAAAGAATCGGGATTGTGGTGAGGGAACAGAGAAAAAAGCTCATTTAGGACCTGTACTTACGAAGGGGGTAGGCAGCTGTATATCAGGGAGTAAACGTTCTGAGAATAAAAACAGCTGGAGCTTGTTAAGGTAATTACACAGGGGAAAGGATAATGTACTGGGAACTCCTCAGAAGAATCTGATTTGTGTTGAGGGGAGAAAGATAAAAGCTCATTTAGGAACGACATGAACATGCTGCGTACATAGCTGTTTATCAGTAAATATCTCCACTGAGATTAAGAAAAGCAGTAGCTTAATAAATTAAGTACTTCCTGGAATGGTTACTGTACTGATAACTCCCCAAAAGAATCTGGATTGTGGTTACGGAACAGAGAAAAAAGCTCATTTAGGACCTGCACTTACGAAGTGGGTAGGAAGCAGTATATCAGGGAGTAAACCTTCTGAGAATAAAAACAGCTGGAGCTCTTTAGGTAATTACACAGGGGAAAGGATAATGTACTGGGAACTCCTCAGAAGAATCTGATTTGTGGTGAGGGGAGAGAGATAAAAGCTCATTTAGGAACGACATGAACATGCTGCGTAGGTAGCTGTTTATCAGTATATATCTCCACTGAGATTAAGAAAAGCAGTTGCTTAATAAATTAAGTACTTCCTGGTATGGTTACTGTACTGGTAACTCCCCAATAGAATCTGGATTGTGGTGAGGGAACAGAGAAAAAAGCTCATTTAGGACCTGTACTTACGAAGGGGGTAGGCAGCTGTATATCAGGGAGTAAACCTTCTGAGAATAAAAACAGCTGAAGCTTGTTAAGGTAATGACACAGGGGAAAGGATAAAGTACTGGGAACTCCTCAGAAGGATCTGATTTGTGGTGAGGGGAGAGAGATCTAAAGCTCATTTAGGAACGACATGAACATGCTGCGTAGGTAGCTGTTTATCAGTAAATATCTACACTGAGATTTGAACATGCTGCGTAGGTAGCTGTTTATCCGTAAATTCCCCACTGAGATTAAGAAAAGCATTAGCTTAATAAATTAAGTACTTCCTGATATGGTTACTGTACTGGTAACTCCCCAAAAGAATCTGGATTGTGGTGAGGGAACAGAGAAAAAAGCTCATTTAGGATTTGCACTTACGAAGTGGGTAGGCAGCTGTATACCAGGGAGTAAACCTTCTGAGAATAAAAACAGCTGGAGCTTGTTAAGGTAATTACACAGGGGACAGGATAATGTACTGGGAACTCCTCAGAAGAATCTGATTTGTGGTGAGGGGAGAGAGATAAAAGCTCATTTAGGAACGACTTGAACATGCTGCGTAGGAAGCTGTTTATCAGTAAATATCTCCACTGAGATTAAGAAAAGCAGTAGGTTAATAAATTAAGTACTTCCTGGTATGGTTACTGTACTGGTAACTCCCCAAAAGAATCTGGATTGTGGTGAGGGAACAGAGAAAAAAGCTCATTTAGGACCTGCACTTACGAAGGGGGTAGGCAGCTGTATATCAGGGAGTAAACCTTCTGAGAATAAAAAACAGCTGGAGCTTGTTAAGGTAATTACACAGGGGAAATTATCAAGTACTGTGAACTCCTCAGAAGAATCTGATTTGTGGTGAGGGGAGAGAGATAAAAGCTCATTTAGGAACGACATGAACATGCTGCGTAGGTAGCTGTTTATCAGTAAATATCTCCACTGAGATTAAGAAAAGCAGTAGCTTAATAAATTAAGTACTTCCTGGTATTGTTACTATACTGGTAACTCCCCAAAAGAATATGGATTGTGGTGAGGGAACAGAGAAAAAAGCTCATTTAAGACCTGCACTTATGAAGGTGGTAATGCAGCTGTATATCAGGGAGTAAACCTTCTGAGAATAAAAACAGGTGGAGCTTGTTAAGGTAATTACACAGGGGAAAGGATAATGTACTGGGAACAATTCAGAAGAATCTGATTGTGGTGAGGGGGAGAGAGATAAAGCTAATTTAGGAACGACATGAACATGCTGCGTACGTAGCTGTTTATCAGTAAATATCTCCACTGAGATTAAGAAAAGCAGTAGCTTAATAAATTAAGTACTTCCTGGTATGGTTACTGTACTGGTAACTCCCCAAAGAATCTGGATTGTGGTGAGGAACAGAGAAAAAAGCTCATTTAGGACCTGCAATTTCGAAGGGGGTAGGCAGCTGTATATCAGGGAGTAAACCTTCTGAGAATAAAAACAGCTGGAGCTTGTTAAGTAATTACACAGGGGAGAGGATAATGTACTGGGAACTCCTCAGAATAATCTGATTTGTGGTGAGGGGAGAGAAATAAAAGCTCATTTAAGAACGACATGAACATGCTGCGTAGGTAGCTGTTTATCAGTAAATATCTCCACTGAGATTAAGAAAAGCAGTAGGTTAATAAATTAAGTACTTCCTGGTATGGTTACTGTACTGTAACTCACCAAAAGAATCTGGATTGTGGTGAGGGAACAGAGAAAAAAGCTCATTTAGGACCTGCACTTACGAAGGGGGTAGGCAGCTGTATATCATTGAGTAAACCTTCTGAGAATAAAAAAAGCTGTAGCATGTTAAGGTAATTACACAGGGGAAAGGATAATGTACTGGGAACTCCTCAGAAGAATCTGATTTGTTGTGAGGGGAGAGAGATAAAAGCTCATTTAGGAACGACATGAACATGATGCGTAGGTATCTGTTTATCAGTAAATATCTCCACTGAGATTAAGAAAAGCAGTAGCTTAATAAATTAAGTACTTCCTGGTATGGTTACTGTACTGGTAAATCCACAAAAGAATCGGGATTGTGGTGAGGGAACAGAGAAAAAAGCTCATTTAGGACCTGTACTTACGAAGGGGGTAGGCAGCTGTATATCAGGGAGTAAACGTTCTGAGAATAAAAACAGCTGGAGCTTGTTAAGGTAATTACACAGGGGAAAGGATAATGTACTGGGAACTCCTCAGAAGAATCTGATTCGTGTTGAGGGGAGAAAGATAAAAGCTCATTTAGGAACGACATGAACATGCTGCGTACATAGCTGTTTATCAGTAAATATCTCCACTGAGATAAGAAAAGCAGTAGCTTAATAAATTAAGTACTTCCTGGAATGGTTACTGTACTGATAACTCCCCAAAAGAATCTGGATTGTGGTTACGGAACAGAGAAAAAAGCTCATTTAGGACCTGCACTTACGAAGTGGGTAGGCAGCAGTATATCAGGGAGTAAACCTTCTGAGAATAAAAACAGCTGGAGCTCTTTAGGTAATTACACAGGGGAAAGGATAATGTACTGGGAACTCCTCAGAAGAATCTGATTTGTGGTGAGGGGAGAGAGATAAAAGCTCATTTAGGAACGACATGAACATGCTGCGTAGGTAGCTGTTTATCAGTAAATATCTCCACTGAGATTAAGAAAAGCAGTTGCTTAATAAATTAAGTACTTCCTGTATGGTTACTGTACTGGTAACTCCCCAAAAGAATCTGGATTGTGGTGAGGGAACAGAGAAAAAAGCTCATTTAGGACCTGTACTTACGAAGGGGGTAGGCAGCTGTATATCAGGGAGTAAACCTTCTGAGAATAAAAACAGCTGAAGCTTGTTAAGGTAATGACACAGGGGAAAGGATAAAGTACTGGGAACTCCTCAGAAGGATCTGATTTGTGGTGAGGGGAGAGAGATTAAAGCTCATTTAGGAACGACATGAACATGCTGCGTAGGTAGCTGTTTATCAGTAAATATCTACACTGAGATTTGAACATGCTGCGTAGGTAGCTGTTTATCCGTAAATTTCCCCACTGAGATTAAGAAAAGCATTAGCTTAATAAATTAAGTACTTCCTGATATGGTTACTGTACTGGTAACTCCCCAAAAGAATCTGGATTGTGGTGAGGGAACAGAGAAAAAAGCTCATTTAGGATTTGCACTTACGAAGGGGGTAGGCAGCTGTATACCAGGGAGTAAACCTTCTGAGAATAAAAACAGCTGGAGCTTGTTAAGGTAATTACACAGGGGACAGGATAATGTACTGGGAACTCCTCAGAAGAATCTGATTTGTGGTGAGGGGAGAGAGATAAAAGCTCATTTAGGAACGACTTGAACATGCTGCGTAGGAAGCTGTTTATCAGTAAATATCTCCACTGAGATTAAGAAAAGCAGTAGGTTAATAAATTAAGTACTTCCTGTTATGGTTACTGTACTGGTAACTCCCCAAAAGAATCTGGATTGTGGTGAGGGAACCGAGAAAAAAGCTCAATTTAGGGCCTGCACTTACGAAGGGGGTAGGCAGCTGTATATCAGGGAGTAAAACTTCTGAGAATAAAAACAGCTGGAGCTTGTTAAGGTAATGACACAGGGGAAAGGATAATGTACTGGGAACTCCTCAGAAGAATCTGATTTGTTGTGAGAGGAGAGAGATAAAAGCTCATTTAGGAACGACATGAACATGCTGCGTAGGTAGCTGTTTATCAGTAAATATCTCCACTGAGATTAAGAAAAGCAGTAGCTTAATAAATTAAGTACTTCCTGGTATGGTTACTGTACTGGTAACTCCACAAAAGAATCGGGATTGTGGTGAGGGAACAGAGAAAAAAGCTCATTTAGGACCTGCACTTACGAAGGGGGTAGGCAGCTGTATATCAGGGAGTAAACCTTCTGAGAATAAAAACAGCTGGAGCATGTTAAGGTAATTACACAGGGGAAAGGATAATGTACTGGGAACTCCTCAGAAGAATCTGATTCGTGGTGAGGGGAGAGAGATAAAAGCTCATTTAGGAACGAAATGAACATGCTGCGTAGGTAGCTGTTTATCAGTAAATATCTCCACTGAGATTAAGAAAAGCAGTAGCTTAATAAATTAAGTACTTCCTGTATGGTTACTGTACTGGTAACTCCCCAAAAGAATCTGGATTGTGGTGAGGGAACAGAGAAAAAAGCTCATTTAAGACCTGCACTTACGAAGGGGGTAGGCAGCTGTATATCAGGGAGTAAACCTTCTGAGAATAAAAACAGCTGGAGCTTGTTAAGGTAATTACACAGGGGAAATTATCAAGTACTGGGAACTCCTCAGAAGAATCTGATTTGTGGTGAGGGGAGAGAGATAAAAGCTCATTTAGGACCTGCAATTTCGAAGGGGGTAGGCAGCTGTATATCAGGGAGTAAACCTTCTGAGAATAAAAACAGCTGGAGCTTGTTAAGGTAATTACACAGGGGAAATTATCAAGTACTGGGAACTCCTCAGAAGAATCTGATTTGTGGTGAGGGAACAGAGAAAAAAGCTCATTTAGGACCTGCAATTTCGAAGGGGGTAGGCAGCTTTATATCAGGGAGTAAACCTTCTGAGAATAAAAACAGCTGGAGCTTGTTAAGGTAATTACACAGGGGAAAGGATAATGTACTGGGAACTCCTCAGAATAATCTGATTTGTGGTGAGGGGAGAGAGATAAAAGCTCATTTAGGAACGACATGAACATGCTGCGTAGGTAGCTGTTTATCAGTAAATATCTCCACTGAGATTAAGAAAAGCAGTAGGTTAATAAATTAAGTACTTCCTGGTATGGTTACTATACTGGTAACTCCCAAAAGAATCTGGATTGTGGTGAGGGAACAGAGAAAAAAGCTCATTTAGGACCTGCACTTACGAAGGGGGTAGGCAGCTGTATATCATTGAGTAAACCTTCTGAGAATAAAAAAAGCTGTAGCATGTTAAGGTAATTACACAGGGGAAAGGATAATGTACTGGGAACTCCTCAGAAGAATCTGATTTGTGGTGAGGGGAGAGAGATAAAAGCTCATTTAGGAACGACATGAACATGCTGCATAGGTAGCTGTTTATCAGTAAATATCTCCACTGAGTTTAAGAAAAGCAGTTGCTTAATAAATTAAGTACTTCCTGGTATGGTTACTGTACTGGTAACTCCCCAAAAGAATCTGCATTGTGGTGAGGGAACAGAGAAAAAAGCTCATTTAGGACCTGCACTTACGAAGGGGGTAGGCAGCTGTATATCAGGGAGTAAACCTTCTGAGAATAAAAACAGCTGAAGCTTGTTAAGGTAATGACACAGGGGAAAGGATAAAGTACTGGGAACTCCTCAGAAGGATCTGATTTGTGGTGAGGGGAGAGAGATTAAAGCTCATTTAGGAACGACATGAACATGCTGCGTAGGTAGCTGTTTATCAGTAAATATCTCCACTGAGATTAAGAAAAGCAGTAGCTTAATAAATTAAGTACTTCCTGGTATGGTTACTGTACTGGTAACTCCCCAAAAGAATCTGGATTGTGGTGAGGGAACAGAGAATAAAGCTCATTTAGGACTGCACTTACGAAGGGGGTAGGCAGCTGTATATCAGGGAGTAAACCTTCTGAGAATAAAAACAGCTGGAGCTTGTTAAGGTAATTATAGAGGGGAAATTATCAAGTACTGGGAACTCCTCAGAAGAATCTGATTTGTGGTGAGGGGAGAGAGATAAAAGCTCATTTAGGAACGGCATGAACATGCTGCGTAGGTAGCTGTTTATCAGTAAATATCTCCACTGAGATTAAGAAAAGCAGTAGCTTAATAAATTAAGTACTTCCTGGTATTTTTACTGTACTGGTAACTCCCCAAAAGAATATGGATTGTGGTGAGGGAACAGAGAAAAAAGCTCATTTAAGACCTGCACTTATGAAGGTGGTAATGCAGCTGTATATCAGGGAGTAAACCTTCTGAGAATAAAAACAGGTGGAGCTTGTTAAGGTAATTACACAGGGGAAAGGATAATGTACTGGGAACAATTCAGAAGAATCTGATTTGTGGTGAGTGGAGAGAGATAAAAGCTAATTTAGGAACGACATGAACATGCTGCGTAGGTAGCTGTTTATCAGTAAATATCTCCACTGAGATTAAGAAAAGCAGTAGGTTAATAAATTAAGTACTTCCTGGTATGGTTACTCTACTGGTAACTCCCCAAAAGAATCTGGATTGTGGTGAGGGAACAGAGAAAAAAGCTCATTTAGGACCTGCACTTACGAAGGGGGTAGGCAGCTGTATATCATTGAGTAAAACTTCTTAGAATAAAAAAAGCTGTAGCATGTTAAGGTAATTACACAGGGGAAAGGATAATGTACTGGGAACTCCTCAGAAGAATCTGATTTGTTGTGAGGGGAGAGAGATAAAAGCTCATTTAGGAACGACATGAACATGATGCGTAGGTATCTGTTTATCAGTAAATATCTCCACTGAGATTAAGAAAAGCAGTAGCTTCATAAATTAAGTACTTCCTGGTATGGTTACTGTACTGGTAACTCCACAAAAGAATCGGGAATGTGGTGAGGGAACAGAGAAAAAAGCTCATTTAGGACCTGTACTTACGAAGGGGGTAGGCAGCTGTATATCAGGGAGTAAACGTTCTGAGAATAAAAACAGCTGGAGCTTGTTAAGGTAATTACACAGGGGAAAGGATAATGTACTGGGAACTCCTCAGAAGAATCTGATTTGTGTTGAGGGGAGAAAGATAAAAGCTCATTTAGGAACGACATGAACATGCTGCGTACATAGCTGTTTATCAGTAAATATCTCCACTGAGATTAAGAAAAGCAGTAGCTTAATAAATTAAGTACTTCCTGGAATGGTTACTGTACTGATAACTCCCCAAAAGAATCTGGATTGTGGTTACGGAACAGAGAAAAAAGCTCATTTAGGACCTGCACTTACGAAGTGGGTAGGCAGCAGTATATCAGGGAGTAAACCTTCTGAGAATAAAAACAGCTGGAGCTCTTTAGGTAATTACACAAGGGACAGGATAATGTACTGGGAACTCCTCAGAAGAATCTGATTTGTGGTGAGGGAGAGAGATAAAAGCTCATTTAGGAACGACATGAACATGCTGCGTAGGTAGCTGTTTATCAGTAAATATCTCCACTGAGATTAAGAAAAGCAGTTGCTTAATAAATTAAGTACTTCCTGGTATGGTTACTGTACTGGTAACTCCCCAAAAGAATCTGGATTGTGGTGAGGGAACAGAGAAAAAACTCATTTAGGACCTGTACTTACGAAGGGGGTAGGCAGCTGTATATCAGGGAGTAAACCTTCTGAGAATAAAAACAGCTGAAGCTTGTTAAGGTAATGACACAGGGGAAAGGATAAAGTACTGGGAACTCCTCAGAAGGATCTGATTTGTGGTGACGGAGAGAGATTAAAGCTCATTTAGGAACGACATGAACATGCTGCGTAGGTAGCTGTTTATCAGTAAATATCTACACTGAGATTTGAACATGCTGCGTAGGTAGCTGTTTATCCGTAAAATTTCCCCACTGAGATTAAGAAAAGCATTAGCTTAATAAATTAAGTACTTCCTGATATGGTTACTGTACTGGTAACTCCCCAAAAGAATCTGGATTGTGGTGAGGGAACAGAGAAAAAAGCTCATTTAGGATTTGCACTTACGAAGGGGGTAGGCAGCTGTATACTAGGGAGTAAACCTTCTGAGAATAAAAACAGCTGGAGCTTGTTAAGGTAATTACACAGGGGACAGGATAATGTACTGGGAACTCCTCAGAAGAATCTGATTTGTGGTGAGGGGAGAGAGATAAAAGCTCATTTAGGAACGACTTGAACATGCTGCGTAGGAAGCTGTTTATCAGTAAATATCTCCACTGAGATTAAGAAAAGCAGTAGGTTAATAAATTAAGTACTTCCTGGTATGGTTACTGTACTGGTAACTCCCCAAAAGAATCTGGATTGTGGTGAGGGAACCGAGAAAAAAGCTCATTTAGGACCTGCACTTACGAAGGGGGTAGGCAGCTGTATATCAGGGAGTAAACCTTCTGAGAATAAAAACAGCTGGAGCTTGTTAAGGTATTGACACAGGGGAAAGGATAATGTACTGGGAACTCCTCAGAAGAATCTGATTTGTTGTGAGGTGAGAGAGATAAAAGCTCATTTAGGAACGACATGAACATGCTGCGTAGGTAGCTGTTTATCAGTAAATATCTCCACTGAGATTAAGAAAAGCAGTAGCTTAATAAATTAAGTACTTCCTGGTATGGTTACAGTACTGGTAACTCCCCAAAAGAATCGGGATTGTGGTGAGGGAACAGAGAAAAAAGCTCATTTAGGACCTGCACTTACGAAGGGGGTAGGCAGCTGTATATCAGGGAGTAAACCTTCTGAGAATAAAAACAGCTGGAGCTTGTTAAGGTAATTACACAGGGGAAAGGATAATGTACTGGGAACTCCTCAGAAGAATCTGATTCGTGGTGAGGGGAGAGAGATAAAAGCTCATTTAGGAACGAAATGAACATGCTGCGTAGGTAGCTGTTTATCAGTAAATATCTCCACTGAGATTAAGAAAAGCAGTAGCTTAATAAATTAAGTACTTCCTGGTATGGTTACTGTACTGGTAACTCCCCAAAAGAATCTGGATTGTGGTGAGGGAACAGAGAAAAAAGCTCATTTAAGACCTGCACTTACGAAGGGGGTAGGCAGCTGTATATCAGGGAGTAAACCTTCTGAGAATAAAAACAGCTGGAGCTTGTTAAGGTAATTACACAGGGAAATTATCAAGTACTGGGAACTCCTCAGAAGAATCTGATTCGTGGTGAGGGGAGAGAGATAAAAGCTCATTTAGGAACGACATGAACATGCTGCGTAGGTAGCTGTTTATCAGTAAATATCTCCACTGAGATTAAGAAAAGCAGTAGCTTAATAAATTAAGTACTTCCTGGTATTGTTACTGTACTGGTAACTCCCCAAAAGAATATGGATTGTGGTGAGGGAACAGAGAAAAAAGCTCATTTAGGACCTGCACTTATGAAGGTGGTAATGCAGCTGTATATCAGGGAGTAAACCTTCTGAGAATAAAAACAGCTGGAGCTTGTTAAGGTAATTACACAGGGGAAAGGATAATGTACTGGGAACAATTCAGAAGAATCTGATTGGTGGTGAGGGGAGAGAGATAAAAGCTAATTTAGGAACGACATGAACATGCTGCGTAGGTAGCTGTTTATCAGTAAATATCTCCACTGAGATTAAGAAAAGCAGTAGCTTAATAAATTAAGTACTTCCTGGTATGGTTACTGTACTGGTAACTCCCCAAAGAATCTGGATTGTGGTGAGGGAACAGAGAAAAAAGCTCATTTAGGACCTGCAATTTCGAAGGGGGTAGGCAGCTGTATATCAGGGAGTAAACCTTCTGAGAATAAAAACAGCTGGAGCTTGTTAAGGTAATTACACAGGGGAAAGGATAATGTACTGGGAACTCCTCAGAATAATCTGATTTATGGTGAGGGGAGAGAGATAAAAGCTCATTTAGGAACGACATGAACATGCTGCATAGGTAGCTGTTTATCAGTAAATATCTCCACTGAGATTAAGAAAAGCAGTAGGTTAATAAATTAAGTACTTCCTGGTATGGTTACTGTACTGGTAACTCCCCAAAAGAATCTGGATTGTGGTGAGGGAACAGAGAAAAAAGCTCATTTAGGACCTGTACTTACGAAGGGGGTAGGCAGCTGTATATCATTGAGTAAACCTTCTGAGAATAAAAAAAGCTGTAGCTTGTTAAGGTAATTACACAGGGGAAAGGATAATGTACTGGGAACTCCTCAGAAGAATCTGATTTGTTGTGAGGGGAGAGAGATAAAAGCTCATTTAGGAACGACATGAACATGATGCGTAGGTATCTGTTTATCAGTAAATATCTCCACTGAGATTAAGAAAAGCAGTAGCTTAATCAATTAAGTACTTCCTGGTATGGTTACTGTACTGGTAACTCCACAAAAGAATCGGGATTGTGGTGACGGAACAGAGAAAAAAGCTCATTTAGGACCTGCACTTACGAAGGGGGTAGGCAGCTGTATATCAGGGAGTAAACCTTCTGAGAATAAAAACAGCTGAGCTTGTTAAGGTAATTACACAGGGAAAGGATAATGTACTGGGAACTCCTCAGAAGAATCTGATTTGTGGTGAGGGGAGAGAGATAAAAGCTCATTTAGGAACGACATGAACATGCAGCTTAGGTAGCTGTTTATCAGTAATTATCTACACTGAGATTTGAACATGCTGCATAGGTAGCTGTTTATCCGTAAATATCCCCACTGAGATTAAGAAAAGCAGTAGCTTAATAAATTAAGTACTTCCTGATATGGTTACTGTACTGCTAACTCCCCAAAAGAATCTGGATTGTGGTGAGGGAACAGAGAAAAAAGCTCATTTAGGATTTGCACTTACGAAGGGGGTAGGCAGCTGTATACCAGGGAGTAAACCTTCTGAGAATAAAAACAGCTGGAGCTTGTTAAGGTAATTACACAGGGTAAAGGATAATGTACTGGGAACTCCGCAGAAGAATCTGATTTGTGGTGAGGGGAGAGAGATAAAAGCTCATTTAGGAACGACATGAACATGCTGCGTAGGTAGCTGTTTATCAGTAAATATCTCCACTGAGATTAAGAAAAGCAGTAGCTTAAGAAATTAAGTACTTCCTGGTATGGTTACTGTACTGGTAACTCCCCAAAAGAATCTGGATTGTGGTGAGGGAACATAGAAAAAAGCTCATTTAGGACCTGCACTTACGAAGGGGGTAGGCAGCTGTATATCAGGGAGTAAACATTCTGAGAATAAAAACAGCTGGAGGTTGTTAAGGTAATTACACAGGGGAAAGGATAATGTACTGGGAACAATTCAGAAGAATCTAATTTGTGGTGAGGGGTGAGAGATAAAAGCTCATTTATGAACGACATGAACATGCTGCGTAGGTAGCTGTTTATCAGTAAATATCTCCACTGAGATTAAGAAAAGCAGTAGCTAAAAAAATTAAGTACTTCCTGGTATGGTTACTGTACTTGTAACTCCCCAAAAGAATCTGGATTGTGGTGAGGGAACAGAGAAAAAAGCTCATTTAGGACCTCCACTTTCGAAGGGTTAGGCAGCTGTATATCAGGGAGTAAACCTTCTGAGAATAAAAACAGCTGGAGATTGTTAAGTTAATTACACAGGGGAAAGGATAATGTACTGGGAACTCCTCAGAAGAATCTGATTTGTGGTGAGGGGAGAGAGATAAAAGCTCATTTAGGAACGACATGAACATGCTGCGTAGGTAGCTGTTTATCAGTAAATATCTCCACTGAGATTAAGAAAAGCAGTAGCTTAATAAATTAAGTACTTCCTGGTATGGTTCCTGTACTGGTAACTCCCCAAAAGAATCTGGATTGTGGTGAGGGAACCGAGAAAAAAGCTCATTTAGGACCTGCACTTACGAAGGGGATAGGCAGCTGTATATCAGGGAGTAAACCTTCTGAGAATAAAAACAGCTGGAGCTTGTTAAGGTAATTACACAGGGGAAAGGATAATGTACTGGGAACTCCTCAGAAGAATCTGATTTGTGGTGAGGGGAGAGAGATAAAAGCTCATTTAGGAACGACATGAACATGCTGCGTAGGTAGCTGTTTATCAGTAAATACCCTCCACTGAGATTAAGAAAAGCAGTAGCTTAATAAATTAAGTACTTCCTGGTATGGTTACTGTACTGGTAAGTCCACAAAAGAATCTGGATTTTGGTGAGGTAACAGATAAAAAAGCTCATTTACGACCTGCAATTACGAAGGGGGTAGGCAGCTGTATATCAGGGATTAAACCTTCTGAGAATAAAAACAGCTGGAGCTTGTTAAGGTAATTACACAGGGGAATGGATAATGTACTGGGAACTCCTCAGAAGAATCTGATTAGTGGTGAGGGGAGAGAGATAAAAGCTCATTAGGAACGACAGGAACATGCTGCGTAGGTAGCTGTTTATCAGTAAATATCTCCAATGAGATTAAGAAATGCAGTAGCTTAATAAATTAAGTACTTCCTGGTATGGTTACTGTACTGGTAACTCCCCAAAAGAATCTGGATTGTGGTGAAGGAACAGAGAAAAACGTTCATTTAGGACCTGCACTTACGAAGGGTTAGGCAGCTGTATATCAGGGAGTAAAACTTCTGAGAATAAAAACACCTGGAGCTTGTTAAGGTAATTACACAGGGAAAGGATAATGTACTGGGAACAATTCAGAAGAATCTGATTTGTGGTGAGGGGAGAGAGATAAAAGCTCATTTAGGAACGACATGAACATGCTGCGTATGTAGCTGTTTATCAGTAAATATCTCCACTGAGATTAAGAAAAGCAGTAGCTTAATAAATTAAGTACTTCCTGGTATGGTTACTGTACTGGTAACTCCCCAAAAGAATCTGGATTGTGGTGAGGGAACAGAGAAAAAAGCTCATTTAGGACCTGCACTTTCTAAGGGGGTAGGCAGCTGTATATCAGGGAGTAAACCTTCTGAGAATAAAAACAGCTGGAGCTTGTTAAGGTAATTACACAGGGGAAAGGATAATGTACTGGAACTACTCAGAAGAATCTGATTTGTGGTGAGGGGAGAGAGATAAAAGCTCGTTTAGGAACGACATGAACATGCTGCATAAGTAGCTCTTTATCAGTAAATATCTCCACTGAGATTAAGAAAAGTAGTAGCTTAATAAATTAAGTACTTCCTGGTATAGTTACTGTACTGGTAACTCCCCAAAGAATCTGGATTGTGGTGAGGGAACAGAGAAAAAAGCTCATTTAGTACCTGCACTTACGAAGGGGGTAGGCAGCTGTATATCAGGAAGTAAAACCTTCTGAGAATAAAAACAGCTGGAGCTTGTTAAGGTAATTACACAGGGGAAAGGATAATGTACTGGGAAATCCTCAGAAGAATCTGATTCGTGGTGAGGGGAGAGAGATAAAAGCTCATTTAGGAACGACATGAACAAGCTGCGTAGGTAGCTGTTTATCAGTAAATATCTCCACTGAGATTAAGAAAAGCAGTAGCTTAATAAATTAAGTACTTCCTGGTATGGTTACTGTACTGGTAACTCCCCAAAAGAATCTGGATTGTGGTTCGGGAACAGAGAAAAAAGCTCATTTAGGACCTGCACTTACGAAGTGGGTAGGCAGCTGTATATCAGGGAGTAAACCTTCTGAGAATAAAAACAGCTGGAGCTTGTTAAGGTAATTACACAGGGAAAAGGATAATGTACTGGGAACTCCTCAGAAGAATCTGATTTTTGGTGAGGGGGAGAGATAAAAGCTCATTTAGGAACGACATGAACATGCTGCGTAGGTAGCTGTTTATCAGTAAATATCTCCACTGAGATTAAGAAAAGCAGTAGCTTAATAAATTAAGTACTTCCTGGTATGGTTACTGTACTGGTAACTCCCCAAAAGAATCTGGATTGTGGTGAGGGAACAGAGAAAAAAGCTCATTTAGGACCTGCACTTACGAAGGGGGTAGGCAGCTGTATATCAGGGAGTAAACCTTCTGAGAATAAAAACAGCTGGAGCTTGTTAAGGTAATTACACAGGGTAAAGGATAATGTACTGGGAACTCCGCAGAAGAATCTGATTTGTGGTGAGGGAGAGAGATAAAAGCTCATTTAGGAACGACATGAACATGCTGCGTAGGTAGCTGTTTATCAGTAAATATCTCCACTGAGATTAAGAAAAGCAGTAGCTTAAGAAATTAAGTACTTCCTGGTATGGTTACTGTACTGGTAACTCCCCAAAAGAATCTGGATTGTGGTGAGGGAACATAGAAAAAAGCTCATTTAGGACCTGCACTTACGAAGGGGGTAGGCAGCTGTATATCAGGGAGTAAACCTTCTGAGAATAAAAACAGCTGGAGGTTGTTAAGGTAATTACACAGGGGAAAGGATAATGTACTGGGAACAATTCAGAAGAATCTAATTTGTGGTGAGGGGTGAGAGATAAAAGCTCATTTATGAACGACATGAACATGCTGCGTAGGTAGCTGTTTATCAGTAAATATCTCCACTGAGATTAAGAAAAGCAGTAGCTAAAAAAATTAAGTACTTCCTGGTATGGTTACTGTACTTGTAACTCCCCAAAAGAATCTGGATTGTGGTGAGGGAACAGAGAAAAAAGCTCATTTAGGACCTCCACTTTCGAAGGGTTAGGCAGCTGTATATCAGGGAGTAAACCTTCTGAGAATAAAAACAGCTGGAGCTTGTTAAGTTAATTACACAGGGGAAAGGATAATGTACTGGGAACTCCTCAGAAGAATCTGATTTGTGGTGAGGGGAGAGAGATAAAAGCTCATTTAGGAACGACATGAACATGCTGCGTAGGTAGCTGTTTATCAGTAAATATCTCCACTGAGATTAAGAAAAGCAGTAGCTTAATAAATTAAGTACTTCCTGGTATGGTTACTGTACTGGTAACTCCCCAAAAGAATCTGGATTGTGGTTCGGGAACAGAGAAAAAAGCTCATTTAGGACCTGCACTTACGAAGTGGGTAGGCAGCTGTATATCAGGGAGTAAACCTTCTGAGAATAAAAACAGCTGGAGCTTGTTAAGGTAATTACACAGGGAAAAGGATAATGTACTGGGAACTCCTCAGAAGAATCTGATTTTTGGTGAGGGGGAGAGATAAAAGCTCATTTAGGAACGACATGAACATGCTGCGTAGGTAGCTGTTTATCAGTAAATATCTCCACTGAGATTAAGAAAAGCAGTAGCTTAATAAATTAAGTACTTCCTGGTATGGTTACTGTACTGGTAACTCCCCAAAAGAATCTGGATTGTGGTGAGGGAACAGAGAAAAAAGCTCATTTAGGACCTGCACTTACGAAGGGGGTAGGCAGCTGTATATCAGGGAGTAAACCTTCTGAGAATAAAAACAGCTGGAGCTTGTTAAGGTAATTACACAGGGTAAAGGATAATGTACTGGGAACTCCGCAGAAGAATCTGATTTGTGGTGAGGGGAGAGAGATAAAAGCTCATTTAGGAACGACATGAACATGCTGCGTAGGTAGCTGTTTATCAGTAAATATCTCCACTGAGATTAAGAAAGCAGTAGCTTAAGAAATTAAGTACTTCCTGGTATGGTTACTGTACTGGTAACTCCCCAAAAGAATCTGGATTGTGGTGAGGGAACATAGAAAAAAGCTCATTTAGGACCTGCACTTACGAAGGGGGTAGGCAGCTGTATATCAGGGAGTAAACCTTCTGAGAATAAAAACAGCTGGAGGTTGTTAAGGTAATTACACAGGGGAAAGGATAATGTACTGGGAACAATTCAGAAGAATCTAATTTGTGGTGAGGGGTGAGAGATAAAAGCTCATTTATGAACGACATGAACATGCTGCGTAGGTAGCTGTTTATCAGTAAATATCTCCACTGAGATTAAGAAAAGCAGTAGTTAAAAAAATTAAGTACTTCCTGGTATGGTTACTGTACTTGTAACTCCCCAAAAGAATCTGGATTATGGTGAGGGAACAGAGAAAAAAGCTCATTTAGGACCTCCACTTTCGAAGGGTTAGGCAGCTGTATATCAGGGAGTAAACCTTCTGAGAATAAAAACAGCTGGAGCTTGTTAAGTTAATTACACAGGGGAAAGGATAATGTACTGGAACTCCTCAGAAGAATCTGATTTGTGGTGAGGGAGAGAGATAAAAGCTCATTTAGGAACGACATGAACATGCTGCGTAGGTAGCTGTTTATCAGTAAATATCTCCACTGAGATTAAGAAAAGCAGTAGCTTAATAAATTAAGTACTTCCTGGTATGGTTCCTGTACTGGTAACTCCCCAAAAGAATCTGGATTGTGGTGAGGGAACCGAGAAAAAAGCTCATTTAGGACCTGCACTTACGAAGGGGATAGGCAGCTGTATATCAGGGAGTAAACCTTCTGAGAATAAAAACAGCTGGAGCTTGTTAAGGTAATTACACAGGGGAAAGGATAATGTACTGGGAACTCCGCAGAAGAATCTGATTTGTGGTGAGGGGAGAGAGATAAAAGCTCATTTAGGAACGACATGAACATGCTGCGTACGTAGATGTTTATCAGTAAATATCTCCACTGAGATTAAGAAAAGCAGTAGCTTAATAAATTAAGTACTTCCTGGTATGGTTACTGTACTGGTAACTCCCCAAAAGAATCTGGATTGTGGTGAGGGAACAGAGAAAAAGCTCTTTTAGTTCCTGCACTTACGAAGGGGGTAGGCAGCTGTATATCAGGGAGTAAACCTTCTGAGAATAAAAACAGCTGTAGCATGTTAAGGTAATTACACAGGGGAAAGGATAATGTACTGGGAACTCCTCAGAAGAATGTGATTTGTGGTGAGGGGAGAGAGATAAAAGCTCATTTAGGAACGACATGAACATGCTGCGTAGGTAGCTGTTTATCAGTAAATATCTCCACTGAGATTAAGAAAAGCAGTAGGTTAATAAATTAAGTACTTCCTGGTATGGTTACTGTACTGGTAACTCCCCAAAAGAATCTGGATTGTGGTGAGGGAACAGAGAAAAAAGCTCATTTAGGACCTGCACTTATGAAGGGGGTAGGCAGCTGTATATCAGGGAGTAAACCTTCTGAGAATAAAAACAGCTGGAGCTTGTTAAGGTAATTACACAGGGGAAAGGATAATGTACTGGGAACAATTCAGAAGAATCTGATTTGTGGTGAGGGGAGAGAGATAAAAGCTCATTTAGGAACTACATGAACATGCTGCGTAGGTAGCTGTTTATCAGTAAATATCTCCACTGAGATTAAGAAAAGCAGTAGCTTAATAAATTAAGTACTTCCTGGTATGGTTACTGTACTGGTAACTCCCCAAAAAATCTGGATTGTGGTGAGGGAACAGAGAAAAAAGCTCATTTAAGACCTGCACTTTCGAAGGGGGTAGGCAGCTGTATATCAGGGAGTAAACCTTCTGAGAATAAAAACAGCTGGAGCTTGTTAAGTTAATTACACAGGGGAAAGGATAATGTACTGGGAACTCCTCAGAAGAATCTGATTTGTGGTGAGGGGAGAGAGATAAAAGCTCATTTATGAACGACATGAACATGCTGCGTAGGTAGCTGTTTATCAGTAAATATCTCCACTGAGATTAAGAAAAGCAGTAGATTAATAAATTAAGTACTTCCTGGTATGGTTCCTGTACTGGTAACTCCCCAAAAGAATCTGGATTGTGGTGAGGGAACGGAGAAAAAAGCTCATTTAGGACCAGCACTTACGAAGGGGGTAGGCAGCTGTATATCAGGGAGTAAACCTTCTGAGAATAAAAACAGCTGGAGCTTGTTAAGGTAATTACACAGGGGAAAGGATAATGTACTGGGAACTCCTCAGAAGAATCTGATTTGTGGTGAGGGGAGAGAGATAAAAGCTCCTATAGGAACGACATGAACATGCTGCGTACGTAGGTGTTTATCAGTAAATATCTCCACTGAGATTAAGAAAAGCAGTAGCTTAATAAATTAAGTACTTCCTGGTATGGTTACTGTCCTGGTATCTCCCCAAAAGAATCTGGATTGTGGTGAGGGAACAGAGAAAAAAGCTCATTTATGAACTGCACTTACGAAGGGGGTAGGCAGCTGTATATCAGGGAGTAAACCTTCTGAGAATAAAAACAGCTGGAGCTTGTTAAGTTAATTACACAGGGGAAAGGATAATGTACTGGGAACTCCTCAGAAGAATCTGATTTGTGGTGAGGGAGAGAGATAAAAGCTCATTTAGGAACGACATGAACATGCTGCGTATGTAGCTGTTTATCAGTAAATACCTCCACTGAGATTAAGAAAAGCAGTAGCTTAATAAATTAAGTACTTCCTGGTATGGTTACTGTACTGGTAAGTCCCCAAAAGAATCTGGATTTTGGTGAGGTAACAGATAAAAAAGCTCATTTACGACCTGCACTTACCAAGGGGGTAGGCAGCTGTATATCAGGGATTAAACCTTCTGAGAATAAAAAGAGCTGGAGCTTGTTAAGGTAATTACACAGGGGAATGGATAATGTACTGGGAACTCCTCAGAAGAATCTGATTAGTGGTGAGGGGAGAGAGATAAAAGCTCATTTAGAAACGCAGGAACATGCTGCTTAGGTAGCTGTTTATCACTAAATATCTCCACTGAGATTAAGAAAAGCAGTAGCTTAATAAACTAAGTACTTCCTGTATGGTTACTGTACTGGTAACTCCCCAAAAGAATCTGGATTGTGGTGAAGGAACAGAGAAAAACGTTCATTTAGGACCTGCACTAACGAAGGGTTAGGCAGCTGTATATCAGGGAGTAAAACTTCTGAGAATAAAAACAGCTGGAGCTTGTCAAGGTAATTACACAGGGGAAAGGATAATGTACTGGGAACAATTCAGAAGAATCTGATTTGTGGTGAGGGAGAGAGATAAAAGCTCATTTAGGAACGACATAAACATGCTGCGTATGTAGCTGTTTATCAGTAAATATCTCCACTGAGATTAAGAAAAGCAGTAGCTTAATAAATTAAGTACTTCCTGGTATGGTTACTGTACTGGTAACTCCCCAAAAGAATCTGGATTGTGGTGAGGGAACAGAGAAAAATGCTCATTTAAGACCTGCACTTTCTAAGGGGGTAGGCAGCTGTATATCAGGGAGTAAACCTTCTGAGAATAAAAACAGCTGGAGCTTGTTAAGGTAATTACACAGGGGAACGGATAATGTACTGGGAACTCCTCAGAAGTATCTGATTTGTGGTGAGGGGAGAGAGATAAAAGCTCGTTTAGGAACGACATGAACATGCTGCATAAGTAGCTCTTTATCAGTAAATATCTCCACTGAGATTAAGAAAAGCAGTAGCTTAATAAATTAAGTACTTCCTCTTTTGGTTACTGTACTGGTAACTCCCCAAAAGAATCTGGATTGTGGTGAGGGAACAGAGAAAAAAGCTCATTTAGGACCTGCACTTACTAAGGGGGTAGGCAGCTGTATATCAGGGAGTAAACCTTCTGAGAATAAAAACAGCTGGAGCTTGTTAAGGTAATTACACAGGGGAAAGGATAATGTACTGGGAACTCCTCAGAAGAATCTGATTTGTGGTGAGGGGGAGAGATAAAAGCTCACTTAGGAACGACATGAACATGCTGCGTAGGTAGCTGTTTATCAGTAAATATCTCCACTGAGATTAAGAAAAGCAGTAGCTTAATAAATTAAGTACTTCCTGGTATGGTTACTGTACTGGTAACTCCCCAAAAGAATCTGGATTGTGGTGAGGGAACAGAGAAAAAAGCTCCTTTAGGACCTGCACATACGAAGGTGGTAGGCAGCTGTATATCAGGGAGTAAACCTTCTGAGAATAAAAACAGCTGGAGCTTGTTAAGGTAATTACACAGGGGAAAGGATAATGTACTGGGAACTCCTCAGAAGAATCTGATTTGTGGTGAGGGGACAGAGATAAAAGCTCATTTAAGAACGACATGAACATGCTGCATAAGTAGCTGTTTATCAGTAAATATCTCCACTGAGATTAAGAAAAGCAGTAGCTTAATAAATTAAGTACTTCCTGGTATGGTTACTGTACTGGTAACTCCCCAAAAGAATCTGGATTGTTTTGAGGGAACAGAGAAAAAAGCTCATTTAGGAACTACACTTACGAAGGGGGTAGGCAGCTGTATATCAGGGAGTAAACCTTCTGAGAATAAAAACAGCTGGAGCTTGTTAAGGTAATTACACAGGGGAAAGGATAATGTACTGGGAACTCCTCAGAAGAATCTGATTTGTGGTGAGGGGAGAGAGATAAAAGCTCATTTAGGAACGACATGAACATGCTTCGTAGGTAGCTGTTTATCAGTAAATATCTCCACTGAGATTAAGAAAAGCAGTAGCTTAATAAATTAAGTACTTCCTGGTATGGTTACTGTACTGGTAACTCCCCAAAAGAATCTGGATTGTGGTGAGGGAACAGAGAAAAAAGCTCATTTAGGACCTGCACTTATGAAGGGGGTAGGCAGCTGTATATCAGGGAGTAAAACTTCTGAGAATAAAAACAGCTGGAGCTTGTTAAGGTAATTACACAGGGGAAAGGATAATGTCCTGGGAACAATTCAGAAGAATCTGATTTGTGGTGAGGGGAGAGAGATAAAAGCTCATTTAGGAACTACATGAACATGCTTCGTAGGTAGCTGTTTATCAGTAAATATCTCCACTGAGATTAAGAAAAGCAGTAGCTTAATAAATTAAGTACTTCCTGGTATGGTTACTGTACTGGTAACTCCCCAAAAATATCTGGATTGTGGTGAGGGAACAGTGAAAAAAGGTCATTTAAGACCTGCACTTTCGAAGGGGGTAGGCAGCTGTATATCAGGGAGTAAACCTTCTGAGAATAAAAACAGCTGGAGCTTGTTAAGGTAATTACACAGGGGAAAGGATAATGTACTGGGAACTCCTCAGAAGAATCTGATTTGTGGTGAGGGGAGAGAGATAAAAGCTCATTTAGGAACGACATGAACATGCTGCGTACGTAGCTGTTTATCAGTAAATATCTCCACTGAGATTACGAGAAGAAGTAGCTTAATAAATTAAGTACTTCCTGGTATGGTTACTGTACTGGTAAGTCCCCAAAAGAATCTGGATTTTGGTGAGGGAACAGAGAAAAAAAGCTCACTTAGGACCTGCACTTACGAAGGGGGTAGGCAGCTGTATATCAGGGAGTAAACTTTCTGAGAATAAAAACAGCTGGAGCTTGTTAAGGTAATTACACAGGGGAAAGGATAATGTACTGGGAACTCCTCAGAAGAATCTGATTTGTGGTGAGGGGAGAGAGATAAAAGCTCATTTAGGAACGACATTAACATACTGCGTAGGTAGCTGTTTATCAGTAAATATCTCCACTGAGATTAAGAAAAGCAGTAGCTTAATAAATTAAGTACTTCCTGGTATGGTTACTGTACTGGTAACTCCCCAAAAGAATCTGGATTGTGGTGAGGGAACAGAGAAAAAAGCTAATTTAGGACCTGCACTTACGAAGGGGGTAGGCAGCTGTATATCAGGGAGTAAACCTTCTGATAATAAAAACAGCTGGAGCTTGTTAAGGTAATTACACAGGGGAAAGGATAATGTACTGGGAACTCCTCAGAAGAATCTGATTTGTGGTGAGGGGAGAGAGATAAAAGCTCATTTAGGAACGACATGAACATGCTGCCTAGGTAGCTGTTTATCAGTAAATATCTCCACTGAGATTAAGAAAAGCAGTAGCTTAAAAAATTAAGTACTTCCTGGTATGGTTACTGTACTGGTAACTCCCCAAAAGAATCTGGATTGTGGTGAGGGAACAGAGAAAAAAGCTCATTTAGGACCTGCACTTACGAAGGGGTAGCCAGCTTTATATCAGGGAGTAAACCTTCTGAGAATAAAAACAGCTGGAGCTTGTTAAGGTAATTACACAGGGGAAAGGATAATGTACTGGGAACTCCTCAGAAGAATCTGATTTGTGGTGAGGGGAGAGAGATAAAAGCTCATTTAGGAACGACATTAACATGCTGCGTAGGTAGCTGTTTATCAGTAAATATCTCCACTGAGATTAAGAAAAGCAGTAGCTTAATAAATTTAGTACTTCCTGGTATGGATACTGTACTGGTAACTCCCCAAAAGAATCTGGATTGTGGTGAGGGAACAGAGAAAAAAGCTCATTTAGGACCTGCACTTACGAAGGGGGTAGGCAGCTGCATATCAAGGAGTAAACATTCTGAGAATAAAAACAGCTGGAGCTTGTTAAGGTAATTACAGAGGGGAAAGGAAAATGTACTGGGAACTCCTCAAAAGAATCTATTTTGTGGTGAGGGGAGAGAGATAAAAGCTCATTTAGGAACGACATGAACATGCTGCGTAGGTAGCTGT
>NW_025959021.1:0-28518 GCF_023159225.1 Perognathus longimembris pacificus | reverse complement strand
TTAATTACTTCCTGGTATGGTTACTGTACTGGTAACTCCCCAAAAGAATCTGGATTGTGGTGAGGGGAACAGAGAAAAAAGCTCATTTAGGACCTGCACTTAGGAAGGGGGGTAGGCAGCTCTATATCAGGGAGTAAACCTTCTGAGAATAAAAACAGCTGGAGCTTGTTAACGTAATTACACAGGGCAAAGGATAATGTACTGGGAACTCCTCAGAAGAATCTGATTTGTGGTGAGGGGAGAGAGATAAAAGCTCATTTATGAACGACATGAACATGCTGCGTAGGTAGCTGTTTATCAGTAAATATCTCCACTGAGATTAAGAAAAGCAGTAGCTTAATAAACTAAGTACTTCCTGGTATGGTTACTGTACTGGTAACTCCCCAAAAGAATCTGGATTGTGGTGAGGGAACAGAGAAAAAAGCTCATTTAGGACCTGCACTTACGAAAGGGGTAGGCAGCTGTATATCAGGGAGTAAACCTTCTGAGAATAAAAACAGCTGGAGCTTGTTTACGGTAATTACACAGGGGAAAGGATAATGTACTGGGAACTCCTCATAAGAATCTGATTTTTGGTGAGGGGAGAGAGATAAAAGCTCATTTAGGAACGACATTAACATGCTGCGTAGGTAGCTGTTTATCAGTAACTATCTCCACTGAGATTAAGAAAAGTAGTAGCTTAATAAATTAAGTACTTCCTGGTATGGTTACTGTACTGGTAACTCCCCAAAAGAATCTGGATTGCGGTGAGGGAACAGAGAATAAAGCTCATTTAGGACCTGCACCTACGAAGGGGATAGGCAGCTGTATATCAGGGAGTTAACTATCTGAGAATAAAGACAGCTGGAGCTTGTTAAGGTAATTACACAGGGTAAAGGATAATGTACTGGGAACTCCTCAGAAGAATCTGAATTGTGGTGAGGGGAGAGAGATAAAAGCTCATTTAGGAATGACATGAACATGCTGCGTAGGTAGCTGTTTATCAGTAAATATCTCCACTGAGATTAAGAAAAGCAGTAGCTTAATAAATTAAGTACTTCCTGGTATGGTTACTGTACTGGTAACTCCCCAAAATAATCTGGATTGTGGTGAGGGAATAGAGAAAAAAGCTCATTTAGGACCTGCATTTACGAAGGGGGTAGGCAGCTGTATATCAGGGAGTAAACCTTCTGAGAATAAAAACAGCTGGAGCTTGTTAAGGTAATTACACAGGGGAAAGGATAATGTGCTGGGGACTCCTCAGAAGAATCTGATTTTGGTGAGGGGAGAGAGATAAATGCTCATTTAGGAACGACATGAACATGCTGCATAGGTAGCTGTTTATCAGTAAATATCTCCATTGAGATTAAGAAAAGCAGTAGCTTAATAAATTAAGTACTTCTTGGTATGGGTACTGTACTGGTAACTCCCCAAAAGAATCTGCATTGTGGTGAGGGAACAGAGAAAAAAGCCCATTTAGTACCTGCACTTACGAAGGGGGTAGGCAGCTGTATATCAGGGAGTAAACCTTCTGAGGATAAAAACAGCTGGAGCTTGTTAAGGAAATTACACAGGGGAAAGGATAATGTACTGGGAACTCCTCAGAAGAATCTGAATTGTGGTGAGGGGAGAGAGATAAAAGCTCATTTAGGAACGACATGAACATGCTGCGTAGGTAGCTGTTTATCAGTAAATATCTCCACTGAGATTAAGAAAAGCAGTAGCTTAATAAATTAAGTACTTCCTGGTATGGTTACTGTACTGGTAACTCCCCAAAAGAATCTGGATTGTGGTGAGGGAACAGAGAAAAAAGCTCATTTAGGACCTGCACTTACGAAGGGGGTAGGCAGCTGTATATCAGGGAGAAAACCTTCTGAGAATAAAAACAGCTGGAGCTTGTTAAGGTAATTACACATGGGAAAGGATAATGTACTGGGAACTCCACAGAAGAATCTGATTTGTGGTGAGGGGAGAGAGATAAAAGCTCATTAAGGAACGACATGAACATGCTGCGTAGGTAGCTGTTTATCAGTAAATATCTCCACTGAGATTAAGAAAAGCAGTAGCTTAATGAATTAAGTACTTCCTGGAATGGTTACTGTACTGGTAACTCCCCAAAAGAATCTAGATTGCGGTGAGGGAACAGAGAAAAAAGCTCATTTAGGACCTGCACTTACGAAGGGGATAGGCAGCTGTATATCAGGGAGTAAACCTTCGGAGAATAAAAAGATCTGGGGCTTGTTAAGGTAATTACACAGGGGAAAGGATAATGTAATGGGAACTCCTAAGAAGAATCTGATTTGTGGTGAGCGGAGAGAGATAAAAGCTCATTTAGGAACGATATGAACATGCTGCGTAGGTAGCTGTTTATCAGTAAATATCTCCACTGAGATTAAGAAAAGCAGTAGCTTAATAAATTAAGTACTTCCTGGTATGGTTACTGTACTGGTAACTCCCCAAAAGAGTCTGGATTGTGGTCAGGGAACAGAGAAAAAAGCTCATTTAGGACCTGCATTTACGAAGGGGGTAGGCAGCTGTATATCAGGGAGTAAACCTTCTGAGAATAAAAACAGCGGGAGCTTGTTAAGGAAATTACACAGGGGAAAGGATAATGTACTGGGAACTCCTCAGAAGAATCTGAATTGTGGTTTGGGGAGATAGATAAAAGCTCATTTAGGAACGACATGAACATGCTGCGTAGGTAGCTGTTTATCAGTAAATATCTCCACTGAGATTAAGAAAAGCAGTAGCTTAATAATTTAAGTACTTCCTGGTATGGTTACTGTACTGGTAACTCCCCAAAAGAATCTGGATTGTGGTGAGGGAACAGAGAAAAAAGCTCATTTAGGACCTGCACTTACGAAGGGGGTAGGCAGCTGTATATCAGGGAGTAAACCTTCTGAGAATAAAAACAGCTGGAGCTTGTTAAGGTAATTACACAGGGGAAAGGATAATGTACTGGGAACTCCTCAGAAGAATCTGATTTGTGGTGAGGGGAGAGAGATAAAAGCTCATTTAGGAACGACATAAACATGCTGCGTAGGTAGCTGTTTATCAGTAAATATCTCCACTGAGATTAAGAAAAACAGTAGCTTAATAAATTAAGTTCTTCCTGGTATGGGTACTGTACTGGTAACTCCCCAAAAGAATCTGGATTGTGGTGAGGGAACAGAGAAAAAAGCTCATTTAAGACATGCACTTAGGAAGGGGGTAGGCAGCTGTATATCAGGGAGTAAACCTTCTGAGAATAAAAACAGCTGGAGCTTGTTAAGGTAATTACACAGGGGAAAGGATAATGTACTCGGAACTCCTCAGAAGAATCTGATTTGTGGTGAGGGGAGAGAGATAAAAGCTCATTTAGGAACGACATGAACATGCTGCGTAGATAGCTGTTTATCAGTAAATATCTCCACTGAGAATAAGAAAAGCAGTAGCTTAATAAATTAATTACTTCCTGGTATGGTTACTGTACTGGTAACTCCCCAAAAGAATCTGGATTGTGGTGAGGGAACAGAGAAAAAAGCTCATTTAGGACCTGCTCTTAGGAAGGGGTTAGGCAGCTGTATATCAGGGAGTAAACCTTCTGAGAATAAAAACAGCTGGAGCTTGTTAAGGTAATTACACATGGGAAAGGATAAAGTACTGGGAACTCCTCAGAAGAATCTGATTTGTGGTGAGGGGAGAGAGATAAAAGCTCATTTAGGAGCGACATGAACATGATGTGTAGGTAGCTGTTTATCAGTAAATATCTCCACTGAGATTAAGAAAAGCAGTAGCTTAATAAATTAAGTACTTCCTCGAATGGTTACTGTATTGGTAACTCCCCAAAAGAATCTTGATTGTGGTGAGGGAACAGAGAAAATATCTCATTTAGGACCTGCACTTTCGAAGGGGGTAGGCAGCTGTATATCAGGGAGTAAACCTTCTGAGAATAAAAACAGCTGGAGCTTGTTAAGGTAATTACACAGGGGAAAGGATAATGTACTGGGAACTCCTCAGAAGAATCTGATTTGTGGTGAGGGGAGAGAGATAAAAGCTCATTTAGGAACGACATGAACATGCTGCGTAGGTAGCTGTTTATCAGTAAATATCTCCACTGAGATTAAGAAAAACAGTAGCTTAATAAATTAAGTACTTCCTGGTATGGTTACTGTACTGGTAATTCCCCAAAAGAATCTGGATTGTGGTAAGGGAACAGATTAAAAAGCTCATTTAGGACCTGCACTTACGAAGGGGGTATTCATTTGTATATCAGGGAGTAAACCTTCTGAGAATAAAAACAGCTGGAGCTTGTTAAGGTAATTACACAGGGGAAAGGATAATGTGCTGGGAACTCCTCAAAAGAATCTGATTTGTCGTGAGGGGAGAGAGATAAAAGCTCATTTAGGAACGACATGAACATGCTGCGTACGTAGCTGTTTATCAGTAAATATCCCCACTGAGATTAAGAAAAGCAGTAGCTTAATAAATTAAGTACTTCTTGGTATGGGTACTGTACTGGTAACTCCCCAAAAGAATCTGGATTGTGGTGAGGGAACAGAGAAAAAATCTCATTTAAGACCTGCACTTATGAAGTGGGTAGGCAGCTGTATATCAGGGAGTAAACCTTCTGAGAATAAAAACAGCTGGAGCTTGTTAAGGTAATTACACAGGGGAAAGGATAATGTACTGGGAACTCCTCAGAAGAATCTGATTTGTGGTGAGGGGAGAGAGATAAAAGCTCATTTAGGAACGACATGAACATGCTGCGTAGGTAGCTGTTTATCAGTAAATATCTCCACTGAGATTAAGAAAAGCAGTAGCTTAATAAATTAAGTACTTCCTGGTATGGTTACTTTACTGGTACCTCCCCAAAAGAATCTGGATTGTGGTGAGGGAACAGAGAAAAAAGCTCATTTAGGACCTGCACTTACGAAGGGGGCAGGCAGCTGTATATCAGGGATTAAACCTTCTGAGAATAAAAACAGCTGGAGCTTGTTAAGGTAATTACACAGGGGAAAGGATAATGTACTGGGAACTCCTCAGAAGAATCTGATTTGTGGTGAGGGGAGAGAGATAAAAGCTCATTTAGGAACGACATGAACATGCTGCGTAGGTAGCTGTTTATCAGGAAATATCTCCACTGAGATTAAGAAAAGCAGTAGCTTAATAAACTAAGTCCTTCCTGGTATGGTTACTGTACTGGTAACTCCCCAAAAGAATCTGGATTGTGGTGAGGGAACAGAGAAAAAAACTCATTTAGGACCTGCACTTACGAAGGGGGTAGGCCGCTGTATATCAGGGAGTAAACCTTCTGAGAATAAAAACAGCTGGTGCTTGTTAATGTAATTACACAGGGGAAAGGATAATGTACTGGGAACTCCTCAGAAGAATCTGATTTGTGGTGAGGGGAGAGAGATAAAAGCTCATTTAGGAACGACATGAACATGCTGCGTAGGTAGCTGTTTATCAGTAAATATCTCCACTGAGATTAAGAAAAGCAGTAGCTTAATAAATTAAGTACTTCCTGGTATGGTTACTGTACTGGTAACTCCCCAAAAGAATCTGGATTGTGGTGAGGGAACAGAGAAAAAAGCTCATTTAGGACCTGCACTTACGAAGGGGGTAGGCAGCTGTATATCAGGGAGAAAACCTTCTCAGAATAAAAACAGCTGGAGCTTGTTAAGGTAATTACACATGGGAAAGGATAATGTACTGGGAAGTCCTCAGAAGAATCTGATTTGTGGTGAGGGGAGAGAGATAAAAGCTCATTAAGGAACGACATGAACATGCTGCGTAGGTAGCTGTTTATCAGTAAATATCTCCACTGAGATTAAGAAAAGCAGTAGCTTAATGAATTAAGTACTTCCTGGTATGGTTACTGTACTGGTAACTCCCCAAAAGAATCTGGATTGCGGTGAGGGAACAGAGAAAAAAGCTCATTTAGGACCTGCACTTACGAAGGGGATAGGCAGCTGTATATCAGGGAGTAAACCTTCGGAGAATAAAAAGATCTGGGGCTTGTTAAGGTAATTACACAGGGGAAAGGATAATGTAATGGGAACTCCTAAGAAGAATCTGATTTGTGGTGAGCGGAGAGAGATAAAAGCTCATTTAGGAACGATATGAACATGCTGCGTAGGTAGCTGTTTATCAGTAAATATCTCCACTGAGATTAAGAAAAGCAGTAGCTTAATAAATTAAGTACTTCCTGGTATGGTTACTGTACTGGTAACTCCCCAAAAGAGTCTGGATTGTGGTCAGGGAACAGAGAAAAAAGCTCATTTAGGACCTGCATTTACGAAGGGGGTAGGCAGCTGTATATCAGGGAGTAAACCTTCTGAGAATAAAAACAGCTGGAGCTCGTTAAGGAAATTACACAGGGGAAAGGATAATGTGCTGGGGACTCCTCAGAAGAATCTGATTTTGGTGAGGGGAGAGAGATAAATGCTCATTTAGAAACGACATGAACATGCTGCATAGGTAGCTGTTTATCAGTAAATATCTCCACTGAGATTAAGAAAAGCAGTAGCTTAATAAATTAAGTACTTCTTGGTATGGGTACTGTACTGGTAACTCCCCAAAAGAATCTGGATTGTGGTGAGGGAACAGAGAAAAAAGCCCATTTAGGACCTGCACTTACGAAGGGGGTAGGCAGCTGTATATCAGGGAGTAAACCTTCTGAGGATAAAAACAGCTGGAGCTTGTTAAGGAAATTACACAGGGGAAAGGATAATGTACTGGGAACTCCTCAGAAGAATCTGAATTGTGGTGAGGGGAGAGAGATAAAAGCTCATTTAGGAACGACATGAACATGCTGCGTAGGTAGCTGTTTATCAGTAAATATCTCCACTGAGATTAAGAAAAGCAGTAGCTTAATAATTTAAGTACTTCCTGGTATGGTTACTGTACTGGTAACTCCCCAAAAGAATCTGGATTGTGGTGAGGGAACAGAGAAAAAAGCTCATTTAGGACCTGCACTTACGAAGGGGGTAGGCAGCTGTATATCAGGGAGTAAACCTTCTGAGAATAAAACCAGCTGCAGCTTGTTAAGGTAATTACACAGGGGAAAGGATAATGTACTGGGAACTCCTCAGAAGAATCTGATTTGTGGTGAGGGGAGAGAGATAAAAGCTCATTTAGGAACGACATAAACATGCTGCGTATGTAGCTGTTTATCAGTAAATATCTCCACTGAGATTAAGAAAAACAGTAGCTTAATAAATTAAGTTCTTCCTGGTATGGGTACTGTACTGGTAACTCCCCAAAAGAATCTGGATTGTGGTGAGGGAACAGAGAAAAAAGCTCATTTAAGACATGCACTTAGGAAGGGGGTAGGCAGCTGTATATCAGGGAGTAAATCTTCTGAGAATAAAAACAGCTGGAGCTTGTTAAGGTAATTACACAGGGGAAAGGATAATGTACTCGGAACTCCTCAGAAGAATCTGATTTGTGGTGAGGGGAGAGAGATAAAAGCTCATTTAGGAACGACATGAACATGCTGCGTAGATAGCTGTTTATCAGTAAATATCTCCACTGAGATTAAGAAAAGCAGTAGCTTAATAAATTAATTACTTCCTGGTATGGTTACTGTACTGGTAACTCCCCAAAAGAATCTGGATTGTGGTGAGGGAACAGAGAAAAAAGCTCATTTAGGACCTGCTCTTAGGAAGGGGTTAGGCAGCTGTATATCAGGGAGTAAACCTTCTGAGAAAAAAAACAGCTGGAGCTTGTTAAGGTAATTACACATGGGAAAGGATAAAGTACTGGGAACTCCTCAGAAGAATCTGATTTGTGGTGAGGGGAGAGAGATAAAAGCTCATTTAGGAACGACATGAACATGATGTGTAGGTAGCTGTTTATCAGTAAATATCTCCACTGAGATTAAGAAAAGCAGTAGCTTAATAAATTAAGTACTTCCTCGAATGGTTACTGTATTGGTAACTCCCCAAAAGAATCTTGATTGTGGTGAGGGAACAGAGAAAATATCTCATTTAGGACCTGCACTTTCGAAGGGGGTAGGCAGCTGTATATCAGGGAGTAAACCTTCTGAGAATAAAAACAGCTGGAGCTTGTTAAGGTAATTACACAGGGGAAAGGATAATGTACTGGGAACTCCTCAGAAGAATCTGATTTGTGGTGAGGGGAGAGAGATAAAAGCTCATTTAGGAACGACATGAACATGCTGCGTAGGTAGCTGTTTATCAGTAAATATCTCCACTGAGATTAAGAAAAGCAGTAGCTTAATAAATTAAGTACTTCCTGGTATTCTTTCTGTACTGGTAACTCCCCAAAAGAATCTGGATTGTGGTGAGGGAACAGAGAAAAAAGCTCATTTAGGACCTGCACTTACGAAGGGGTTAGGCAGCTCTATATCAGGGAGTAAACCTTCTGAGAATAAAAACAGCTGGAGCTTGTTAACGTAATTACACAGGGGAAAGGATAATGTACTGGGAACTCCTCAGAAGAATCTGATTTGTGGTGAGGGGAGAGAGATAAAAGCTCATTTATGAACGACATGAACATGCTGCGTAGGTTGCTGTTTATCAGTAAATATCTCCACTGAGATTAAGAAAAGCAGTAGCTTAATAAATTAAGTACTTCCTGGTATGCTTACTGTACTGGAAACTCCCCAAAAGAATCTGGATTGTGGTGGGGGAACAGAGAAAAAAGCTCATTAAGACCTGCACTTACGAAGGTTGTAGGCAGCTGTATATCAGGGAGTAAACCTTCTGAGAATAAAAACAGCTGGAGCTTGTTACGGTAATTACACAGGGGAAAGGATAATGTACTGGGAACTCCTCATAAGAATCTGATTTGTGGTGAGGGGAGAGAGATAAAAGCTCATTTAGGAACGACATGAACATGCTGCGTAGGTAGCTGTTTATCAGTAAATATCTCCACTGAGATTAAGAAAAGCAGTAGCTTAATAAATTAAGTACTTCCTGGTATCGTTACTGTACTGGTAACTCCCCAAAAGAATCTGGATTGCGGTGAGGGAACAGAGAAAAAAGCTCATTTAGGACCTGCACCTACGAAGGGGATAGGCAGCTGTATATCAGGGAGTTAACTATCTGAGAATAAAAACAGCTGGAGCTTGTTAAGGTAATTACACAGGGTAAAGGATAATGTACTGGGAACTCCTCAGAAGAATCTGATTTGTGGTGAGGGGAGAGAGATAAAAGCTCCTTTATGAACGAAATGAACATGATGCGTAGGTAGCTGTTTATCAGTAAATATCTCCACTGAGATTAAGAAAAGCAGTAGCTTAATGAATTAAGTACTTCCTGGTAGGGTTACTGTACTGGTAACTCCCCAAATTAATCTGGATTGCGGTGAAGGAACAGAGAAAAAAGCTCATTTAGGACCTGCACTTACGAAGGGGATAGGCAGCTGTATATCAGGGAGTAAACCTTCGGAGAATAAAAAGAGCTGGGGCTTGTTAAGGTAATTACACAGGGGAAAGGATAATGTACTGGGAACTCCTCAGAAGAATCTGATTTGTGGTGAGGGGAGAGAGATAAAAGCTCATTTAGGAACGACATGAACATGCTGCATAGGTAGCTGTTTTTCAGTAAATATCTCCACGGAGATTAAGCAAAGCAGTAGCTTAATAAATTAAGTACTTCCTGGTATGGTTACTGTACTGGTAACTCCCCAAAAGAATCTGGATTGTGGTGAGGGAACAGAGAAAAAAGCTCATTTAGGACCTGCACTTACGATGGGGGTAGGCAGCAGTATATCAGGGAGTAAACCTTCTGAGAATAAAAACAGCTGGAGCTTTTTAAGGTAATTACACAGGGATAAGGATAATGTACTGTGTACTCCTCAGAAGAATCTGATTTGTGGTGAGGGGAGAGAGATAACAGCTCATTTAGGAACGACATGAACATGCTGCATACGTAGCTGTTTATCAGTAAATATCTCCACTGAGATTAAGAAAAGCAGTAGCTTAATAAATTAAGTACTTCCTGGTATGGTTACTGTACTGGTAACTCCCCAAAAGAATCTGGATTGTGGTGAGGGAACAGAGAAAAAAGCTCATTTAGGACCTGCACTTACGAAGGGGTTAGGCAGCTGTATATCAGGGAGTAAACCTTCTGAGAATAAAAACAGCTGGAGCTTGTTAAGGTAATTACACAGGGGAAAGGATAATGTACTGGGAACTCCTCAGAAGAATCTGATTTGTGGTGAGGGGAGAGAGATAAAAGCTCATTTAGGAACGACATGAACATGCTGCGTACGTAGCTGTTTATCAGTAAATATCTCCACTGAGATTAAGAAAAGCAGTAGCTTAATAAATTAAGTACTTCCTGGTATGTTTACTCTACTGGTAACTCCCCAAAAGAATCTGGATTGTGGTGAGGGAACAGAGAAAAAAGCTCATTTAGGACCTGCACTTACGAAGGGGATAGGCAGCTGTATATCAGGGAGTAAACCTTCTGAGAATAAAAACAGCTGGAGCTTGTTAAGGTAATTACACAGGGGAAAGGATAATGTACTGGGAACTCCTCAGAAGAATCTGATTTGTGGTGAGGGGAGAGAGATAAAAGCTCATTTAGGAACGACATGAACATGCTGCGTAGGTAGCTGTTTATCAGTAAATATCTCCACTGAGATTAAGAAAAACAGTAGCTTAATAAATTAAGTACTTCCTGGTATGGTTACTGTACTGGTAACTCCCCAAAAGAATCTGGATTGTGGTGAGGGAACAGATTAAAAAGCTCATTTAGAACCTGCACTTACGAAGGGGGTATTCATTTGTATATCAGGGAGTAAACCTTCTGAGAATAAAAACAGCTGGAGCTTGTTAAGGTAATTACACAGGGGAAAGGATAATGTGCTGGGAACTCCTCAAAAGAATCTGATTTGTCGTGAGGGGAGAGAGATAAAAGCTCATTTAGGAACGACATGAACATGCTGCGTAGGTAGCTGTTTATCAGTAAATATCCCCACTGAGATTAAGAAAAGCAGTAGCTTAATAAATTAAGTACTTCTTGGTATGGGTACTGTACTGGTAACTCCCCAAAAGAATCTGGATTGTGGTGAGGGAACAGAGAAAAAATCTCATTTAAGACCTGCACTTATGAAGTGGGTAGGCAGCTGTATATCAGGGAGTAAACCTTCTGAGAATAAAAACAGCTGGTGCTTGTTAAGGTAATTACACAGGGGAAAGGATAATGTACTGGGAACTCCTCAGAAGAATCTGATTTGTGGTGAGGGGAGAGAGATAAAAGCTCATTTAGGAACGACATGTACATGCTGCGTAGGTAGCTGTTTATCAGTAAATATCTCCACTGAGATTAAGAAAAGCAGTAGCTTAATAAATTAAGTACTTCCTGGTATGGTTACTGTACTGGTAACTCCCCAAAAGAGTCTGGATTGTGGTCAGGGAACAGAGAAAAAAGCTCATTTAGGACCTGCATTTACGAAGGGGGTAGGCAGCTGTATATCAGGGAGTAAACCTTCTGAGAATAAAAACAGCTGGAGCTCGTTAAGGAAATTACACAGGGGAAAGGATAATGTGCTGGGGACTCCTCAGAAGAATCTGATTTTGGTGAGGGGAGAGAGATAAATGCTCATTTAGAAACGACATGAACATGCTGCATAGGTAGCTGTTTATCAGTAAATATCTCCACTGAGATTAAGAAAAGCAGTAGCTTAATAAATTAAGTACTTCTTGGTATGGGTACTGTACTGGTAACTCCCCAAAAGAATCTGGATTGTGGTGAGGGAACAGAGAAAAAAGCCCATTTAGGACCTGCACTTACGAAGGGGGTAGGCAGCTGTATATCAGGGAGTAAACCTTCTGAGGATAAAAACAGCTGGAGCTTGTTAAGGAAATTACACAGGGGAAAGGATAATGTACTGGGAACTCCTCAGAAGAATCTGAATTGTGGTGAGGGGAGAGAGATAAAAGCTCATTTAGGAACGACATGAACATGCTGCGTAGGTAGCTGTTTATCAGTAAATATCTCCACTGAGATTAAGAAAAGCAGTAGCTTAATAATTTAAGTACTTCCTGGTATGGTTACTGTACTGGTAACTCCCCAAAAGAATCTGGATTGTGGTGAGGGAACAGAGAAAAAAGCTCATTTAGGACCTGCACTTACGAAGGGGGTAGGCAGCTGTATATCAGGGAGTAAACCTTCTGAGAATAAAAACAGCTGCAGCTTGTTAAGGTAATTACACAGGGGAAAGGATAATGTACTGGGAACTCCTCAGAAGAATCTGATTTGTGGTGAGGGGAGAGAGATAAAAGCTCATTTAGGAACGACATAAACATGCTGCGTATGTAGCTGTTTATCAGTAAATATCTCCACTGAGATTAAGAAAAACAGTAGCTTAATAAATTAAGTTCTTCCTGGTATGGGTACTGTACTGGTAACTCCCCAAAAGAATCTGGATTGTGGTGAGGGAACAGAGAAAAAAGCTCATTTAAGACATGCACTTAGGAAGGGGGTAGGCAGCTGTATATCAGGGAGTAAATCTTCTGAGAATAAAAACAGCTGGAGCTTGTTAAGGTAATTACACAGGGGAAAGGATAATGTACTCGGAACTCCTCAGAAGAATCTGATTTGTGGTGAGGGGAGAGAGATAAAAGCTCATTTAGGAACGACATGAACATGCTGCGTAGATAGCTGTTTATCAGTAAATATCTCCACTGAGATTAAGAAAAGCAGTAGCTTAATAAATTAATTACTTCCTGGTATGGTTACTGTACTGGTAACTCCCCAAAAGAATCTGGATTGTGGTGAGGGAACAGAGAAAAAAGCTCATTTAGGACCTGCTCTTAGGAAGGGGTTAGGCAGCTGTATATCAGGGAGTAAACCTTCTGAGAAAAAAAACAGCTGGAGCTTGTTAAGGTAATTACACATGGGAAAGGATAAAGTACTGGGAACTCCTCAGAAGAATCTGATTTGTGGTGAGGGGAGAGAGATAAAAGCTCATTTAGGAACGACATGAACATGATGTGTAGGTAGCTGTTTATCAGTAAATATCTCCACTGAGATTAAGAAAAGCAGTAGCTTAATAAATTAAGTACTTCCTCGAATGGTTACTGTATTGGTAACTCCCCAAAAGAATCTTGATTGTGGTGAGGGAACAGAGAAAATATCTCATTTAGGACCTGCACTTTCGAAGGGGGTAGGCAGCTGTATATCAGGGAGTAAACCTTCTGAGAATAAAAACAGCTGGAGCTTGTTAAGGTAATTACACAGGGGAAAGGATAATGTACTGGGAACTCCTCAGAAGAATCTGATTTGTGGTGAGGGGAGAGAGATAAAAGCTCATTTAGGAACGACATGAACATGCTGCGTAGGTAGCTGTTTATCAGTAAATATCTCCACTGAGATTAAGAAAAGCAGTAGCTTAATAAATTAAGTACTTCCTGGTATTCTTTCTGTACTGGTAACTCCCCAAAAGAATCTGGATTGTGGTGAGGGAACAGAGAAAAAAGCTCATTTAGGACCTGCACTTACGAAGGGGTTAGGCAGCTCTATATCAGGGAGTAAACCTTCTGAGAATAAAAACAGCTGGAGCTTGTTAACGTAATTACACAGGGGAAAGGATAATGTACTGGGAACTCCTCAGAAGAATCTGATTTGTGGTGAGGGGAGAGAGATAAAAGCTCATTTATGAACGACATGAACATGCTGCGTAGGTTGCTGTTTATCAGTAAATATCTCCACTGAGATTAAGAAAAGCAGTAGCTTAATAAATTAAGTACTTCCTGGTATGCTTACTGTACTGGAAACTCCCCAAAAGAATCTGGATTGTGGTGGGGGAACAGAGAAAAAAGCTCATTAAGACCTGCACTTACGAAGGTTGTAGGCAGCTGTATATCAGGGAGTAAACCTTCTGAGAATAAAAACAGCTGGAGCTTGTTACGGTAATTACACAGGGGAAAGGATAATGTACTGGGAACTCCTCATAAGAATCTGATTTGTGGTGAGGGGAGAGAGATAAAAGCTCATTTAGGAACGACATGAACATGCTGCGTAGGTAGCTGTTTATCAGTAAATATCTCCACTGAGATTAAGAAAAGCAGTAGCTTAATAAATTAAGTACTTCCTGGTATCGTTACTGTACTGGTAACTCCCCAAAAGAATCTGGATTGCGGTGAGGGAACAGAGAAAAAAGCTCATTTAGGACCTGCACCTACGAAGGGGATAGGCAGCTGTATATCAGGGAGTTAACTATCTGAGAATAAAAACAGCTGGAGCTTGTTAAGGTAATTACACAGGGTAAAGGATAATGTACTGGGAACTCCTCAGAAGAATCTGATTTGTGGTGAGGGGAGAGAGATAAAAGCTCCTTTATGAACGAAATGAACATGATGCGTAGGTAGCTGTTTATCAGTAAATATCTCCACTGAGATTAAGAAAAGCAGTAGCTTAATGAATTAAGTACTTCCTGGTAGGGTTACTGTACTGGTAACTCCCCAAATTAATCTGGATTGCGGTGAAGGAACAGAGAAAAAAGCTCATTTAGGACCTGCACTTACGAAGGGGATAGGCAGCTGTATATCAGGGAGTAAACCTTCGGAGAATAAAAAGAGCTGGGGCTTGTTAAGGTAATTACACAGGGGAAAGGATAATGTACTGGGAACTCCTCAGAAGAATCTGATTTGTGGTGAGGGGAGAGAGATAAAAGCTCATTTAGGAACGACATGAACATGCTGCATAGGTAGCTGTTTTTCAGTAAATATCTCCACGGAGATTAAGCAAAGCAGTAGCTTAATAAATTAAGTACTTCCTGGTATGGTTACTGTACTGGTAACTCCCCAAAAGAATCTGGATTGTGGTGAGGGAACAGAGAAAAAAGCTCATTTAGGACCTGCACTTACGATGGGGGTAGGCAGCAGTATATCAGGGAGTAAACCTTCTGAGAATAAAAACAGCTGGAGCTTTTTAAGGTAATTACACAGGGATAAGGATAATGTACTGTGTACTCCTCAGAAGAATCTGATTTGTGGTGAGGGGAGAGAGATAACAGCTCATTTAGGAACGACATGAACATGCTGCATACGTAGCTGTTTATCAGTAAATATCTCCACTGAGATTAAGAAAAGCAGTAGCTTAATAAATTAAGTACTTCCTGGTATGGTTACTGTACTGGTAACTCCCCAAAAGAATCTGGATTGTGGTGAGGGAACAGAGAAAAAAGCTCATTTAGGACCTGCACTTACGAAGGGGTTAGGCAGCTGTATATCAGGGAGTAAACCTTCTGAGAATAAAAACAGCTGGAGCTTGTTAAGGTAATTACACAGGGGAAAGGATAATGTACTGGGAACTCCTCAGAAGAATCTGATTTGTGGTGAGGGGAGAGAGATAAAAGCTCATTTAGGAACGACATGAACATGCTGCGTACGTAGCTGTTTATCAGTAAATATCTCCACTGAGATTAAGAAAAGCAGTAGCTTAATAAATTAAGTACTTCCTGGTATGTTTACTCTACTGGTAACTCCCCAAAAGAATCTGGATTGTGGTGAGGGAACAGAGAAAAAAGCTCATTTAGGACCTGCACTTACGAAGGGGATAGGCAGCTGTATATCAGGGAGTAAACCTTCTGAGAATAAAAACAGCTGGAGCTTGTTAAGGTAATTACACAGGGGAAAGGATAATGTACTGGGAACTCCTCAGAAGAATCTGATTTGTGGTGAGGGGAGAGAGATAAAAGCTCATTTAGGAACGACATGAACATGCTGCGTAGGTAGCTGTTTATCAGTAAATATCTCCACTGAGATTAAGAAAAACAGTAGCTTAATAAATTAAGTACTTCCTGGTATGGTTACTGTACTGGTAACTCCCCAAAAGAATCTGGATTGTGGTGAGGGAACAGATTAAAAAGCTCATTTAGAACCTGCACTTACGAAGGGGGTATTCATTTGTATATCAGGGAGTAAACCTTCTGAGAATAAAAACAGCTGGAGCTTGTTAAGGTAATTACACAGGGATAAGGATAATGTACTGTGTACTCCTCAGAAGAATCTGATTTGTGGTGAGGGGAGAGAGATAACAGCTCATTTAGGAACGACATGAACATGCTGCATACGTAGCTGTTTATCAGTAAATATCTCCACTGAGATTAAGAAAAGCAGTAGCTTAATAAATTAAGTACTTCCTGGTATTCTTTCTGTACTGGTAACTCCCCAAAAGAATCTGGATTGTGGTGAGGGAACAGAGAAAAAAGCTCATTTAGGACCTGCACTTACGAAGGGGTTAGGCAGCTCTATATCAGGGAGTAAACCTTCTGAGAATAAAAACAGCTGGAGCTTGTTAACGTAATTACACAGGGGAAAGGATAATGTACTGGGAACTCCTCAGAAGAATCTGATTTGTGGTGAGGGGAGAGAGATAAAAGCTCATTTATGAACGACATGAACATGCTGCGTAGGTTGCTGTTTATCAGTAAATATCTCCACTGAGATTAAGAAAAGCAGTAGCTTAATAAATTAAGTACTTCCTGGTATGCTTACTGTACTGGAAACTCCCCAAAAGAATCTGGATTGTGGTGGGGGAACAGAGAAAAAAGCTCATTAAGACCTGCACTTACGAAGGTTGTAGGCAGCTGTATATCAGGGAGTAAACCTTCTGAGAATAAAAACAGCTGGAGCTTGTTACGGTAATTACACAGGGGAAAGGATAATGTACTGGGAACTCCTCATAAGAATCTGATTTGTGGTGAGGGGAGAGAGATAAAAGCTCATTTAGGAACGACATGAACATGCTGCGTAGGTAGCTGTTTATCAGTAAATATCTCCACTGAGATTAAGAAAAGCAGTAGCTTAATAAATTAAGTACTTCCTGGTATCGTTACTGTACTGGTAACTCCCCAAAAGAATCTGGATTGCGGTGAGGGAACAGAGAAAAAAGCTCATTTAGGACCTGCACCTACGAAGGGGATAGGCAGCTGTATATCAGGGAGTTAACTATCTGAGAATAAAAACAGCTGGAGCTTGTTAAGGTAATTACACAGGGTAAAGGATAATGTACTGGGAACTCCTCAGAAGAATCTGATTTGTGGTGAGGGGAGAGAGATAAAAGCTCCTTTATGAACGAAATGAACATGATGCGTAGGTAGCTGTTTATCAGTAAATATCTCCACTGAGATTAAGAAAAGCAGTAGCTTAATGAATTAAGTACTTCCTGGTAGGGTTACTGTACTGGTAACTCCCCAAATTAATCTGGATTGCGGTGAAGGAACAGAGAAAAAAGCTCATTTAGGACCTGCACTTACGAAGGGGATAGGCAGCTGTATATCAGGGAGTAAACCTTCGGAGAATAAAAAGAGCTGGGGCTTGTTAAGGTAATTACACAGGGGAAAGGATAATGTACTGGGAACTCCTCAGAAGAATCTGATTTGTGGTGAGGGGAGAGAGATAAAAGCTCATTTAGGAACGACATGAACATGCTGCATAGGTAGCTGTTTTTCAGTAAATATCTCCACGGAGATTAAGCAAAGCAGTAGCTTAATAAATTAAGTACTTCCTGGTATGGTTACTGTACTGGTAACTCCCCAAAAGAATCTGGATTGTGGTGAGGGAACAGAGAAAAAAGCTCATTTAGGACCTGCACTTACGATGGGGGTAGGCAGCAGTATATCAGGGAGTAAACCTTCTGAGAATAAAAACAGCTGGAGCTTTTTAAGGTAATTACACAGGGATAAGGATAATGTACTGTGTACTCCTCAGAGAATCTGATTTGTGGTGAGGGGAGAGAGATAACAGCTCATTTAGGAACGACATGAACATGCTGCATACGTAGCTGTTTATCAGTAAATATCTCCACTGAGATTAAGAAAAGCAGTAGCTTAATAAATTAAGTACTTCCTGGTATGGTTACTGTACTGGTAACTCCCCAAAAGAATCTGGATTGTGGTGAGGGAACAGAGAAAAAAGCTCATTTAGGACCTGCACTTACGAAGGGGTTAGGCAGCTGTATATCAGGGAGTAAACCTTCTGAGAATAAAAACAGCTGGAGCTTGTTAAGGTAATTACACAGGGGAAAGGATAATGTACTGGGAACTCCTCAGAAGAATCTGATTTGTGGTGAGGGGAGAGAGATAAAAGCTCATTTAGGAACGACATGAACATGCTGCGTACGTAGCTGTTTATCAGTAAATATCTCCACTGAGATTAAGAAAAGCAGTAGCTTAATAAATTAAGTACTTCCTGGTATGTTTACTCTACTGGTAACTCCCCAAAAGAATCTGGATTGTGGTGAGGGAACAGAGAAAAAAGCTCATTTAGGACCTGCACTTACGAAGGGGATAGGCAGCTGTATATCAGGGAGTAAACCTTCTGAGAATAAAAACAGCTGGAGCTTGTTAAGGTAATTACACAGGGGAAAGGATAATGTACTGGGAACTCCTCAGAAGAATCTGATTTGTGGTGAGGGGAGAGAGATAAAAGCTCATTTAGGAACGACATGAACATGCTGCGTAGGTAGCTGTTTATCAGTAAATATCTCCACTGAGATTAAGAAAAACAGTAGCTTAATAAATTAAGTACTTCCTGGTATGGTTACTGTACTGGTAACTCCCCAAAAGAATCTGGATTGTGGTGAGGGAACAGATTAAAAAGCTCATTTAGAACCTGCACTTACGAAGGGGGTATTCATTTGTATATCAGGGAGTAAACCTTCTGAGAATAAAAACAGCTGGAGCTTGTTAAGGTAATTACACAGGGGAAAGGATAATGTGCTGGGAACTCCTCAAAAGAATCTGATTTGTCGTGAGGGGAGAGAGATAAAAGCTCATTTAGGAACGACATGAACATGCTGCGTAGGTAGCTGTTTATCAGTAAATATCCCCACTGAGATTAAGAAAAGCAGTAGCTTAATAAATTAAGTACTTCTTGGTATGGGTACTGTACTGGTAACTCCCCAAAAGAATCTGGATTGTGGTGAGGGAACAGAGAAAAAATCTCATTTAAGACCTGCACTTATGAAGTGGGTAGGCAGCTGTATATCAGGGAGTAAACCTTCTGAGAATAAAAACAGCTGGTGCTTGTTAAGGTAATTACACAGGGGAAAGGATAATGTACTGGGAACTCCTCAGAAGAATCTGATTTGTGGTGAGGGGAGAGAGATAAAAGCTCATTTAGGAACGACATGTACATGCTGCGTAGGTAGCTGTTTATCAGTAAATATCTCCACTGAGATTAAGAAAAGCAGTAGCTTAATAAATTAAGTACTTCCTGGTATGGTTACTTTACTGGTACCTCCCCAAAAGAATCTGGATTGTGGTGAGGGAACAGAGAAAAAAGCTCATTTAGGACCTGCACTTACGAAGGGGGTAGGCAGCTGTATATCAGGGAGTAAACCTTCTGAGAATAAAAACAGCTGGTGCTTGTTAATGTAATTACACAGGGGAAAGGATAATGTACTGGGAACTCCTCAGAAGAATCTGATTTGTGGTGAGGGGAGAGAGATAAAAGCTCATTTAGGAACGACATGAACATGCTGCGTACGTAGCTGTTTATCAGTAAATATCTCCACTGAGATTAAGAAAAGCAGTAGCTTAATAAATTAAGTACTTCCTGGTATTCTTTCTGTACTGGTAACTCCCCAAAAGAATCTGGATTGTGGTGAGGGAACAGAGAAAAAAGCTCATTTAGGACCTGCACTTACGAAGGGGTTAGGCAGCTCTATATCAGGGAGTAAACCTTCTGAGAATAAAAACAGCTGGAGCTTGTTACGGTAATTACACAGGGGAAAGGATAATGTACTGGGAACTCCTCATAAGAATCTGATTTGTGGTGAGGGGAGAGAGATAAAAGCTCATTTAGGAACGACATGAACATGCTGCGTAGGTAGCTGTTTATCAGTAAATATCTCCACTGAGATTAAGAAAAGCAGTAGCTTAATAAATTAAGTACTTCCTGGTATCGTTACTGTACTGGTAACTCCCCAAAAGAATCTGGATTGCGGTGAGGGAACAGAGAAAAAAGCTCATTTAGGACCTGCACCTACGAAGGGGATAGGCAGCTGTATATCAGGGAGTTAACTATCTGAGAATAAAAACAGCTGGAGCTTGTTAAGGTAATTACACAGGGTAAAGGATAATGTACTGGGAACTCCTCAGAAGAATCTGATTTGTGGTGAGGGGAGAGAGATAAAAGCTCCTTTATGAACGAAATGAACATGATGCGTAGGTAGCTGTTTATCAGTAAATATCTCCACTGAGATTAAGAAAAGCAGTAGCTTAATGAATTAAGTACTTCCTGGTATGGTTACTGTACTGGTAACTCCCCAAAAGAATCTGGATTGCGGTGAAGGAACAGAGAAAAAAGCTCATTTAGGACCTGCACTTACGAAGGGGATAGGCAGCTGTATATCAGGGAGTAAACCTTCGGAGAATAAAAAGAGCTGGGGCTTGTTAAGGTAATTACACAGGGGAAAGGATAATGTACTGGGAACTCCTCAGAAGAATCTGATTTGTGGTGAGGGGAGAGAGATAAAAGCTCATTTAGGAACGACATGAACATGCTGCGTAGGTAGCTGTTTTTCAGTAAATATCTCCACGGAGATTAAGCAAAGCAGTAGCTTAATAAATTAAGTACTTCCTGGTATGGTTACTGTACTGGTAACTCCCCAAAAGAATCTGGATTGTGGTGAGGGAACAGAGAAAAAAGCTCATTTAGGACCTGCACTTACGATGGGGGTAGGCAGCAGTATATCAGGGAGTAAACCTTCTGAGAATAAAAACAGCTGGAGCTTTTTAAGGTAATTACACAGGGATAAGGATAATGTACTGGGTACTCCTCAGAAGAATCTGATTTGTGGTGAGGGGAGAGAGATAAAAGCTCATTTAGGAACGACATGAACATGCTGCATACGTAGCTGTTTATCAGTAAATATCTCCACTGAGATTAAGAAAAGCAGTAGCTTAATAAATTAAGTACTTCCTGGTATGGTTACTGTACTGGTAACTCCCCAAAAGAATCTGGATTGTGGTGAGGGAACAGAGAAAAAAGCTCATTTAGGACCTGCACTTACGAAGGGGTTAGGCAGCTGTATATCAGGGAGTAAACCTTCTGAGAATAAAAACAGCTGGAGCTTGTTAAGGTAATTACACAGGGGAAAGGATAATGTACTGGGAACTCCTCAGAATAATGTGATTTGTGGTGAGGGGAGAGATAAAAGCTCATTTAGGAACGACATGAACATGCTGCGTACGTAGCTGTTTATCAGTAAATATCTCCTCTGAAATTAAGAAAAGCAGTTGCTTAATAAATTATGTACTTCCTGGTATGGTTACTGTACTGGTAACTCCCCAAAAGAATCTGGATTGTGGTGAGGGAACAGAGAAAAAAACTCATTTAAGACCTGCACTTACGAAGGGGGTAGGCAGCTGTATATCAGGGAGTAAACCTTCTGAGAATAAAAACAGCTGGAGCTTGTTAAGGTAATTACACAGGGGAAAGGATAATGTACTGGGAACTCCTCCGAAGAATCTGATTTGTGGTGAGGGGAGAGAGATAAAAGCTCATTTAGGAACGACATGAACATGCTGCGTAGGTAGCTGTTTATCAGTAAATATCTCCACTGAGATTAAGAAAAGCAGTAGCTTAATAAATTATTTACTTCCTGGTATCGTTACTGTACTGGTAACTCCCCAAAAGAATCTGGATTGTGGTGAGGGAACAGAGAAAAAAGCTCATTTAGGACCTGTGTTGGAGAATTAAAGTCTCCAACCAGTGGAAAAATGTAGCCCCAGCACGGTTACTCTGATGCCTCATTAGCACACTAATAGGCCCTTGGGAACACATTCCCAGAAAGGAGTTTCTGGTGTTTGTGGGCCAAAGGAAGCCACCAGTTGTTGTGAGAATCTCCTTTTCCCCCCTACTTAGCAAGTCTCCCTGAGGAGACTTGCTAGACCAGCTGCTTTTAGTGTTAGATTCTCTCTGTAAACAGGAAAGTCTCCTCACTAGATTCTCACTGTAAACAGGAAAGTCTCCTCACTAGATTCTCACTATAAACAGGAAAGTCTCCTCACTGTTATTTCACAAGTATTTGGAGAAGTCAAGATTGATGTTATCTAGCCTTAAGGAGATAGTAGCTAGGAGATAATTATAGTTCTACCTCGATTGGATACAGTTCCTTGTTTTGATATCAATAATCTTTGTAGTCACTACCTCCTGTTATTAGAAAGGCATTTGTACCAAGTTCCTGCCCACACAGTAGGAAATTTCCTCCACTTTTGTATTTGAGAAAAATGTTATGCTGTATTGATCTTTTACCCGGTAATTGTAATATTGGTTTCTAACCCTATATAAACCCTGGCCCTCTTGAAATAAAGTATGCATTGGTTCACTCGCCTTGCATCCCCCTTGTCCTGATTTCGACTGCAGTTACCCAGGTTCTACATCTGGCGTCCGGACCCAGGGACCTGACAATTGATCCACAGGAGATTGCGGAACTGCCGAGCTCTCGAGTGAGGTGAGAGATATTTTTAATTCACAGGAGACAAGGGATCTGTGTATAGTTCACAGGAGACAAGGGATCTGTGTGGTGAGCTCCTATTTTTAATATTACGGGGTTATGGGACAAGCTAAATCAACTCCATTTTCTAACCTTATCCACCACGTACTGAAGCGGAATGGAGCTATAGTCTCCCGCTCACAGATAGACGAATGCGTACAAGTGGTGGTGGAGTTTAACCCATGGTTCCCGGAGGAAGGTACTTTAGATCTAGAAGTCTGGGAACGTGTAAAGAATAATGTGGAAAAGGCATATAGGCATGGTGAGAAAGTTCCAGTTACCTTTTGGTCTGTTTGGGCATTAACACGTGCAGCTCTAAGTATGATGTGTCGGGATGCTGTCAGAACAACAGCGGCCGAACTGGAGGCTGACGTGGAGAAAGCCATGGAGACTTATAATTTGCCCGAAGAGGTAAAAACTCAAATCGGGCAGGAGTTAAAAGAGATGGCTACATCTGAGCAGTCTCCTGCTAGTGTTGACAGAGAAAAGGTAGCACCTAAAGCTAAATCTGTGGCTGCTACTCATACCTCTTCAGAGAATGAGGCCGATTCATATAGCTCAGCAGGGAAGTCTGAGAGCTACAGATGCTCTAGCAATCCACCGCGACCTGCTACGAAAATGAGGCTTAAAAAGAAAAGACCACAGTTGCCAAAGCTGCCTCTATTTCCCTCTTCTTCTGATTCTGACTCTGAGGGCTTTGTTCCTCTTCGGAGCTACAGAGCCTTCCCCGTCATTAGACCCCCTCCGGTGGATGGGGTAGCACAGCCCCCTCGTTATGAGAGTATAGATATGGCCCACCTAACTCAGCTACGGAAGGCGGTAACCTTATATGGACCGCAGGCGCCATATGTTAAAGAACTAATGTCATCAATTGTCTCTGCCTATGGAAACTTGGCTCCTGAGGATTGGAAAGTTATTTGTAGAGCGCTATTAAAGCCTCAGGAATATCTACAATGGTTAATGTGGTACAGTGATGGTGCCGCCACTAAGGCAGCCCAAAATGCTCAGTCCCGTAATCCTGCCCTCCGCAGGATTACACATGCTATGCTAACAGGCACTGGGGATTATAAGCGCGCTCAGGACCAAATAAATATCCCTAGAGAGATTCATGAGCAGCTGCAGGAAATATGCCTAGAGGCATGGGGTCGAGTACGTCCCGAAGGCGAAAAAGAAGGTTCCTGGGCACGTATTATTCAAGGGGCCCAGGAACCCTACTTAGACTTCATAGCGCGCCTTCAAAAGAACATCGATAGGACAGTACAAGATGCGGCTGTTCGTGATCAATTAATTAAATTACTAGCATTTGAGAATGCTAATGAGGATTGTCAGCGTGCTATTTTGCCTGTTAAAGAGACTGGGGATATACTAGTATATGCCAAGGCTTGTCGGAATGTATATTCGGACTCTCAAAAGATGAGGCTGCTGGGACAGACTTTGGCCGCCAATCTAAAATTGCCCGACTCTGGGGAACTTAGATGTTTTGGCTGTGGAGACAAGGGACATACTAAAAGAAATTGTGTTAAGAGAAAATCGGCTAATACAAAGCCGCCGGGGAAATGCCCTCGCTGCAGACGCGGGGCGCATTGGGCCCGGGAATGTCGGTCTAAAACTGACATTGAAGGGAACATACTTTCCTTTCCATCGGGAGTAGTGCAGGGAGGAAGTGCTAAGCGTTCGGGAAACGGGGCACGGGGCCAGCCTCGTGGCCCCGCTCCAACAAACGAGGCTTTCCCACCGTCTTTTCACTACAACCAGCCACTAGCGGGAGCGCCGCAGTGGACCTTCCCTCAAGCCAGACCTTAACTCTCCCGGCTAACTCCGCTCCCGTCAGAGTTAAAACTGGCATATACGGTCCCTTGCCATCGGGGACCTGGGGCCTCCTTATGGGGCGTTCTAGTTTAAATGCAAAAGGGGTGTTAGTTATACCAGGAGTAATTGACTCCGACTACACGGGAGAGATTCTAGTCCTTATGACCTCCCCTGTACCTTATGAGATTAATGCTGGGGATCGTATTGCACAATTAATTTTGCTTCCTTACATATCTATATCATCTTCTGCAAACCCCCGTAAAGGAGGTTTTGGCAGTACGGACCCCCATTATGTTTTCTGGACCTTAAATATAGCAAAGAAGCAACCTTGTCGTAAATTTTACATAGGAGACAAGCAATTTAAAGGACTGTTGGATACTGGCTCAGACATAACTATAATCAGACAGACTGAGTGGCCCCGAGACTGGGTTACTCAAACAATCCAGTGTGATATAAAAGGTGTCAGTAGTACACCAGTTTCAGTTATTAAACAGAGTGTTGAATATCAGGATATTGCTGATGGTGAAGGCCAGCATGCCATTGTGAAGCCATATGTTTTAGAAGTACCTATTAACATCATTGGGCGAGATGTCTTAGAACAATGGGGAGCTCATTTAGTTTTCCCTTGATGTCCAGATGGATGTCTCTCCCATTAAGATTTCCTGGCGGTCAGATCGTCCAGTCTGGATTGAGCAATGGCCTTTGTCTAAAGAGAAATTGGCGGCTGCGGAACAGCTTGTTGAAGATCAGTTAGCTAAAAATCATATTGAGGTATCTACCTCTCCCTGGAACTCTCCTATTTTTGTTATTAAAAAGAAATCTGGCAAATGGAGACTACTCACTGATTTACGAGCTGTAAATGCAGCTATGATACCTATGGGTGCTTTACAACCTGGCATGCCCCAGCCATCCATGATTCCTGAAAATTGGCATATTATAGTAATAGATTTGCAAGATTGTTTCTTTACTGTTCCTTTACACCCTGAAGACCGCTCACGTTTTGCTTTTTCTTTGCCTCGAATAAACCTCCAAGGACCCCATCGACGGTTTCAATGGAAAGTTTTGCCCCAAGGCATGATGAATTCACCTACTATGTGTCAGACTTTTGTAGCCAGAGCATTAGAACCTATTAGAAAAAGATTTCCTCAAGTTTTATGTATTCACTACATGGATGATCTGCTGTTTGCTGCACCTAATAAACATGTTCTATCGGAGTTATTGAAAATTTTGCCTTTGCATCTGCAACAGTATGGTTTGATAGTTGCCCCTGATAAGATCCAGACAGAAGAGCCATTTAAGTATCTAGGGTATTTAGTTAGGAGACAAGCAATTACCCCTCAATTAATAAAAATCCGTACTGAAGAGTTAAAAACTCTCAATGACTTTCAAAAGTTATTAGGGGACATCAATTGGCTTCGCCCTTCCTTAGGAATTCCCACATATGCGCTGCATAATCTATTTTCCATCCTTCAAGGAGATTCGGACTTAAAAAGCCCCCGAGAGTTAACTGATGAGGCACGTCAGGAGCTACTCCTAGTGGAAAAGGCCCTGGCTCAAAATTCCTTAGCTCGGGTAGACTTATCTGCCCCTATTGGGTTGCTAATTTTACTTACCAAAGACTACCCTACAGGGGTGCTAGCTCAGTACAATAAGCCTTTGGAATGGATATATACCAAACACACCTTCTCCAAAACGTTAACCACCTACCCAGAGATGATCAGTTTCATTATCATGCAAGGCCGTAAGAGATGCCTGCAAATCAGTGGGCAAGACGCCTACTTCATTATCACTCCTATACCTAAACAGCAGTTTGAGTTTATGTTACAAACCTCTGATCTTCTCCCTCTGGCTTTAAATGGCTTTACAGGGGAAATTTTATACCATTTACCTTCTAGTCCTCTTTGGCAATTTTTTCAAAGACAAACTTATGTTATTGATAATATTTTACTCTCTGAGCCCATTCTAAATGCTCCCAATGTTTTTGTAGATGGTACTAAAAATAACAAATGTGCCTTCTGGACAGAAGATAAATATCAAGTTTTCTTTACCCCTTGGCAATCAGCACAACAAAATGAGTTACAGGCTATTATATATGCTCTGGAAAATTTCTTGATACCTTTTAATTTAATTACTGACTCTGCTTATGCAGCACATGTTTTATGCAATATATACTCTGCTGTTATTTCTCAAATAAAACCCCCACTAAGTTCACTATTTAAACAATTACAGAACCTGTTGCGCCAGAGGCAACACTCTTTGTATGTAGTCCATATTCGAGCTCATTCTAATTTGCCAGGTCCTATGGCATACGGTAATGCTAAAGTAGATGCTTTAGTCTATTTTGCCTCAGCAGAAGAAGATCATGCTGCCCGGCACTCTAATGCAGGTCATTTACATGTTACTTATAAAATTCCCTTTAAACAAGCTAAACAAATCATTGCTAACTGTCCTACTTGCAGACCCTTGCATCTGCGAACTCTTCCCCACGGTGCGAATCCTCGAGGATTAGCTCCCAACGAAATATGGCAAATGGATGTAACACACATCCCTGAATTTGGCCGCTTACAATATGTGCATGTATCCATTGATACATATTCTTCTTTTATTTGGGCAACTCCTCTACCAGGGGAAAAAGGGACTCATGTCATTCAACATTTACTAGAAACATTCGCAGTCATGGGGATTCCTTCTCAAATAAAAACTGACAATGCACCAGCTTATTCCAGTAAACAAGTACGAAAATTTTTAGAATTTCATAACATTCTTCATGTTACAGGAATTGAATACAATCCTCAAGGTCAAGGTATAGTAGAAAGAGCTCATTATACATTAAAAACGCAAATTAAAAAACTAAAGAGGGGGAGTATGGATAGTACTGAGGGATATGCAACTTCTATGAAAAGTATTTATAAAACAGCCCGAGCTGTTATTGCAGAAGCATTATTTGTCCTTAACTTTTTAAATTTGCCTCAAGGAGATGTTTTAGCAAGAGCTGAGCGACACTTCCTAGCTCCGCCTATGCAAAACAAACCGCAGCCGGTTTGGATTAGATTGGGGGTTGGGCTAGATTGGGTCCCCGGGGAGTTGTTAACCCAGGGGCGAGGCTATGCTTATGTTTCTATAGGAGATGGCCAATCCTTCTGGCACCCACTCCGATGGGTCCGGCAAAGAGTGCCCACAGAACATCAAGATCGGGACAAGACGTCCTCATCCAAGCGACGAGATGATCCCAATCCAAGCCATGGCTGCCCTCAGTCTCCGTAAAAAGCCTCGAAGAGCAAGTACAGCCCCTTTACCCTCCTGGGGACAGGTAAAAGCTCTGGCTGATAAAGCCCAGAAGGTAGTAGCATCCACCGGAAAAGCGTTGACTCCTGAACACCTATTCCTGGCTATGTGTGCTCTGATAACCTGCAACTCTACTACGGCAGGGGCCACCTCAGAGGTAATGTATTGGGCCTATATTCCTAACCCTCCCTTATTACGTCCATATCTATGGACAGAAGCCCCCATCTCTGTTTCTACATCTATTCCCGATTTACTCTCTCCCCCTTACGGGTCCGGTACTCCAGTCTTTCCTATGGAAGAAGGACGGTCTTTTAACTTTTCTTACTCTCACTTCTCTAAGGCTATCTGCCTAGGCCGCTCCCCATGTTACCCTTTTAGATATCAATATTGGATTCAGCATGGAGGTTCATATAACTCCAGTAGAACTCGGCTGATTAGACTGTCTTCCTGGTCTGTGGGATCTCATACCTATAAATTAGATAATTATCCTATTCCTACTGGCCTGCCTAAATGTGACAATTTTACTTATCTGAACCTGAACTTTACTGAAAGACGTTGGGAAAATTGTCTAGGAATTTTTCCAACTATTTGGAATACATCCCGACATACTTGGTATGATTGGGGACCTTTTGGTGTGTGGTTGCAAAACTGCACTGAATATAACTCATCTTGTGACCCTACTTTAACTATGAACATGTCCAATGCCATGTCTGCTAAACAGCTTTTAGGGTGGTTTGGAGCAGGCTTTAGTGACCCCCGGCCTGCGCTCGCCCATGGAGACAGGCTATTTCCTCCACAACGTCATCTCTGGAAATTAGCAGCTTCTCTGGCTCCTGTATTGCTGGCCAATGGAATTTACTCAGGAACTAAAGGATCCTCGGCCTCCTACAACTTCACAGTTGTAAAGACCTATAATATCTCTGCTTGTGTTCATTTTTCACAAGTACTGATGGTCGGCCCCATAAACATAACTAAGAAT
>NW_025959020.1:0-28281 GCF_023159225.1 Perognathus longimembris pacificus | reverse complement strand
TTTTCAGTCTAGTAACCATACCAGAAGTACTTAATTTATTAAGCTACTGCTTTTCTTAATCTCAGTGGAGATATTTACTGATAAACAGCTACCTATGCAGCATGTTCATGTCGTTCCTAAATGAGCTTTTATCTCTCTCTCCTCACCACAAATCAGATTCTTCTGAGGAGTTCCCAGTACATTATCCTTTCCCCTGTGTAATTACCTTAACAAGCTCCAGCTGTTTTTATTCTCAGAAGGGATACTCCCTGATATACAGCTGCCTACCCCCTTCGTAAGTGCAGGTCCTAAATGAGTTTTTTCTCTCTTCCCTCACCACAATCCAGATTCTTTTTGGGGAGTTACCAGTAGAGTAACCATAAAAGGAAGTACTTAATTTATTAAGCTACTCCTTTTCTTAATCTAAGTGGAGATATTTACTGACAAACAGCTACCTACACAGCATGTTCATGTCGTTCGTAAATGAGCTTTTATCTCTCTCCCCTCACCACAATCAGATTCTTCTGAGGAGTTCCCAGTACATTATCCTTTCCCCTGTGTAATTACCTCAACAAGCTGCGGCTGTTTTTATTCTCAGATGGTCCACTCCCTGATATACAGCTGCCTACCCCCTTCGTAAGTGCAGTTTCTGAATGAGCTTTTTTCTCTGTTCCCTCACCACAATCCAGATTCTTTTGGGTTGTTGCCAGTACAGTAACCATACCAGGAAGTACTTAATTTATTAAGCTACTGCTTTTCTTAATCTCAGTGGAGATATTTACTGATAAACAGCTACCTAGGCAGCATGTTCATGTCGTTCCTAAATGAGCTTTTATCTCTCTCTCCTCACCACAAATCAGATTCTTCTGAAGAGTTCCCAGTACATTATCCTTTCCCCTGTGTAATTACCCTTAACAAGCTCCAGCTGTTTTTATTCTAAGAAGGTTACTCCCTGATATACAGCTGCCTACCCCCTTCGTAAGTGCAGGTCCTAAATGAGCTTTTTTCTCTGTTCCCTCACCACAATCCAGATTCTTTTAGGGAGTTACCAGTAGAGTAACCATACCAGGAAGTACTTAATTCATTAAGCTCCTGCTTTTCTTAATCTCAGTGGAGATATTTACTGATAAACAGCTACCTATGCAGCATGTTCATGTCGTTCCTAAATGAGCTTTTAACTCTCTCCCCTCACCACAAATCAGATCTTCTGAGGAGTTCCCAGTACATTATCCTTTAACCTGTGTAATTACCTTAACAAGCTCCAGCTTTTTTTATTTTCAGAAGGGATACTCCCTGATATACAGCTGCCTAACCCCTTTGTAAGTGCAGGTCCTAAATGAGCTTTTTTCTCTGTTCCCTCACAACAATCCAGATTCTTTTGGAGAGTTACCAGTACAGTACCCATACCAGGAAGTACTTAATTTATTAAGCTACTGCTTTTCTTAATACAGTGTAGATATTTACTTATAAACAGCTACCTACGCAGCATGTTCATGTCGTTCCTAAATGAGCTTTTATTTCTCACCCCTCAACACAATTCAGATTCTTCTGAGGAGTTCCAGTACATTATCCTTTCCCCCTGTGTAATTACCTTAACAAGCTCCAGCTGTTTTTATTCTCAGAAGGTTTACTCCCTGATATACAGCTGCCTGCCCCCTTCGTAAGTGCAGGTCCTAAATGAGCTTTTTTCTCTGTTCCCTCACCACAATCCAGATTCTTTTGGGGGAATTACCAGTACAGTACCATACCAGGAAGTACTTAATTTATTAAGCTACTGCTTTTCTTAATACAGTGTAGATATTTACTTATAAACAGCTACTTACGCAGCATGTTCATGTCGTTCCTAAATGAGCATTTATTTCTCTCCCCTCAACACAAATCAGATTCTTATGAAGAGTTCCCAGTACATTATCCTTTCCCCTGTGTAATTACCTTAACAAGCTCCAGCTGTTTTTATTCTCAGAAGGTTTACTCACTGATATACACCTGCCTACCCCCTTCGTAAGTGCAGGTCCTAAATGAGCTTTTTTCTCTGTTCCCTCACAACAATCCAGATTCTTTTGGGGAGTTACCAGTAGAGTAAACCATACCAGGAAGTACTTAATTTATTAAGCTACTGCTTTTCGTAATCTCAGTGGAGATATTTACTGATAAACAGCTACCTATGCAGCATGTTCATGTCGTTCCTAAATGAGCTTTTATCTCTCTCCCCTCACCACAAATCAGATTCTTCTGAGGAGTTCCCAGTACATTATCCTTTCCCCTGTGTAATTACCTTAACCAGCTCCAGCTGTTTTTATTATAAGAAGGTTTACTCCCTGATAGACAGCTGCCTACCCCCTTCGTAAGTGTAGGTCCTAAATGAGCTTTTTTCTCTGTTCCCTCACCACAATCCAGATTCTTTTGGGGAGTTACCAGTACAGTAACCATACCAGCAAGTACTTATATATTAACCTATTGCTTTTCTTAATCTAAGTGGAGATATTTACTGCTAAACAGCTACCTACGCAGCATGATCATGTCGTTCTTAAATGAGCTTTTATCTCTCTCCCCTCACCACAAATCAGATTCTTCTGAGGAGTTCCCAGTACATTATCCTTTTCCCATTTGTAATTACCTTAACAAGCTCCAGCTGTTTTTATTCTAAGAAGGGATACTCCCTGATATACAGCTGCCTACCCCCTTTGTAAGTGCAGGTCCTAAATGAGCTTTTTCTCTGTTCCCTCACCACAATGCAGATTCTTTTGGGGAGTTACCAGTACAGTAACCATACCACTTAATTTATTACTTAATTTATTACTTAATTTATTACTTAATTTATTAAGCTACTGCTTTTCTTAATCTCATTGGAGATATTTACTGATAAACAGCTACCTTTGCAGCATTTACATGTCGTTCCTAAATGAGCTTTATTCTCTCTCCCCTCACCACAAATCAGATTATTCTGAGGAGTTCCCAGTACATTATCCTTAACCATTTGTAATTACCTTAACAAGCTCCTGCTGTTTTTATTCTCAGAAGGGATACTCCCTGATATACAGGTGCCTACCCCCTCCGTAATTGCAGGTCCTAAGTGAGCTTTTTTCTCTGTTCCCTCACCACAATCCAGATTGTTTTGGGGAGTTACCAGTAGAGTAATCATACCAGGAAGTACTTAATTAATTAAGCTACTGCTTTTCTTAATCTCAGTGGAGATATTTACTGATAAACAGCTACCTACGCAGCATGTTCATGTCGTTCCTAATGAGCTTTTATCTCTCTCCCTTCACCACAAATCAGATTTTTCTGAGGAGTTCCCCGTACATTATCCTTTCCCCTGTGTAATTACCTTAACAAGCTCCAGCTGTTTTTTATTCTCAGAAGGTTTACTCCCTGATATAGAGCTGCCTGCCCCCTTCGTAAGTGCAGGTCCTAAATGAGCTTTTTTCTCTGTTCCCTCACCACAATCCAGATTCTTTTGGGGAGTTACCAGTACAGTAACCATACCAGGATGTACTTAATTTATTAAGCTACTGCTTTTTTTAATCTCAGTGGAGATATTTACTGAAAAACAGCTACCTACGCAGCATGTTCATGACGTTCCTAAATGAGCTTTTATCTCTCTCCCCTCACCACGAATCAGATTCTTCTGAGGAGTTCCCAGTACATTATGCTTTCCCCTGTGTAATTACCTTAACAAGCTCCAGCTGTTTTATTTTCAGAACGTTTACTCCCTGATATACAGCTGCCTACCCCCTTCGTAAGTGCAGGTCCTTAATGAGCTTTTTTCTCTGTTCCCTCACCACAATCCAGATTCTTTTGGGAAGTTACCAGTACAGTAACCATACCAGGAATTACTTAATTTATTAAGCTACTGCTTTTCTTAATCTCATTGGAGATATTTACTGATAAGCAGGTACTTACGCTGCATGTACATGTCGTTACTAAATGAGGTTTTATCTCTCTCCCCTCACCACAAATCAGATTCTTCTGAGGAGTTCCCAGTACATTATCCTTTCCCCTGTGTAATTACCTTAACAAGCTCCAGCTGTTTTTATTCTCAGAAGGTTTACTCCGTGATATACAGCTGCCTAGCCCCTTCGTAAGTGCAGGTCCTAAATGAGCTTTTTTCTCTGTTCCCTCACCACAATCCAGATTCTTTTGGGGAGTTACCAGTACAGTAACCATACCAGGAAGTACTTAATTTATTAAGCTACTGCTTTTCTTAATCTCAGTGGAGATATTTACTGATAAACATGTACTTACTTTGCATGTACATGTCGTTCCTAAATGAGCTTTTATCTGTCTCCCCTCACCACAAATCAGATTCTTCTGAGGAGTTCCCAGTACATTATCCTTTCCCCCTGTGTAATTACCTTAACAAGCTCCAGCTGTTTTTATTCTCAGAAGGGATACTCCCTGATATACTGCTGCCTACCCCCTTTGTAAGTGCAGGTCCTAAATGAGTTTTTTTCTCTGTTCCCTCACCACAATGCAGATTCTTTTGGGGAGTTACCAGTACAGTAACCATAACAGGAAATACTTAATTTATTAAGCTACTGCTTTTCTTAATCTCAGTGGAGATATTTACTGATAAACAGCTACCTATGCAGCATTTACATGTCGTTCCTAAATGAGCTTTATTCTCTCTCCCCTCACCACAAATCAGATTCTTCTGAGGAGTTCCCAGTACATTATCCTTAACCCTTTGTAATTACCTTAACAAGCTCCTGCTGTTTTTATTCTCAGAAGGGATACTCCCTGATATACAGGTGCCTACCCCCTTCGTAAGTGCAGGTTCTAAATGAGCTTTTTTCTCTGTTCCCTCACCACAATCCAGATTGTTTTGCGGAGTTACCAGTACCGTAACCACACCAGGAAGTACTTAATTTATTAAGCTACAGTTTTTCTTAATCTCAGTGGAGATATTTACTGATAAAAAGGTACCTATGCAGCATGTTCATGTCGTTCCTAAATGAGCTTTTATCTCTCTCCCCTCACCAAAAATCAGATTCTTGTGAGGAGTTCCCAGTAAAAATATCCTTTCCCCTGTGTAATTACCTTAACAAGCTCCAGCTGTTTTTATTCTCAGAAGGGATACTCCCTGATATACAGTTGCCTACCCCTTCGTAAGTGCAGGTCCTAAATGAGTTTTTTTCTCTGTTCCCTCACCACAATGCAGATTCTTTTGGGGAGTTACCAGTACAGTAACCATAACAGGAAATACTTAATTTATTAAGCTACTGCTTTTCTTAATCTCAGTGGAGATATTTACTGATAAACAGCTACCTATGCAGCATTTACATGTCGTTCCTAAATGAGCTTTATTCTCTCTCCCCTCACCACAAATCAGATTCTTCTGAGGAGTTCCCAGTACATTATCCTTAAGCCTTTGTAATTACCTTAACAAGCTCCTGCTGTTTTTATTCTCAGAAAGGATACTCCCTGATATACAGGTGCCTACCCCCTTCGTAAGTGCAGGTTCTAAATGAGCTTTTTTCTCTGTTCCCTCACCACAATCCAGATTGTTTTGCGGAGTTACCAGTACCGTAACCACACCAGGAAGTACTTAATTTATTAAGCTACTGTTTTTCTTAATCTCAGTGGAGATATTTACTGATAAAAAGGTACCTATGCAGCATGTTCATGTCGTTCCTAAATGAGCTTTTATCTCTCTCCCCTCACCAAAAATCAGATTCTTGTGAGGAGTTCCCAGTAAAATATCCTTTCCCCTGTGTAATTACCTTAACAAGCTCCAGCTGTTTTTATTCTCAGAAGGGATACTCCCTGATATACAGCTGCCTACCCCTTCGTAAGTGCAGGTCCTAAATGAGATTTTTTCTCTGTTCCCTCAACACTATCCAGATTCTTTTGGGGTGTTACCAGTACAGTACCATACCAGGAAGTACTTAATTTATTAAGCTACTGCTTTTCTTAATCTCAGTGGAGATATTTACTGATAAACAGCTACCTAAGCAGCATGTTCATGTCGTTCCTAAATGAGCTTTTATCTCTCTCCCCTCACCACAAATCAGATTCTTCTGAGGAGTTTCCAGTACATTATCCTTTCCCCTGTGTAATTACCTTAACATGCTCCAGCTGTTTTTATTCTTAGAACGTTTACCCCCTGATATAGAGCTGCCTACCCCATTCGTAAGTGCAGGCCCTAAATGAGCTTTTTTCTGTTCCCTCACCACAATCCAGATTCTTTTGGGGAGTCACCAGTACAGTAAACCATACCAGGAAGTACTTAATTTATTAAGCTACAGCTTTTCTTAATCTCAGTGGAGATATTTACTGATAAACAGCTAAATATGCAGCATGTTCATGTCGTTCCTAAATGAGCTTTTATCTCTATCCCCTCACCACAAATCAGATTCTTCTGAGGAGTTCCCAGTACATTATCCTTTCCCCTGTGTAATTACCTTAACAAGCTCCAGCTGTTTTTATTCTCAGAAGAGATACTCCCTGATATACAGCTGCCTACCCCCTTCGTAAGTGCAGGTCCTAAATGAGCTTTTTTCTCAGTTACCTCACCACAATCGAGATTCATTTGGGGAGTTACCAGTACAGTAACCACACCAGCAAGTACTTAATTTATTAAGCTACTGCTTTTCTTAATCTCAGTGGAGATATTTACTGATAAATAGCTACCTACGCAGCATATTCATGAGGTTCCTAAATGAGCTTTTATCTCTCTCCCCTCACCACAAATCAGATTCTTCTGATAAGTTCCCAGTACATTATCCTTTCCCCTGTGTAATTACCTTAACAAGCTCCAGCTGTTTTTATTCTCAGAAGGTTTACTCCCTGATATACAGCTGCCTACCCCCTTCGTAAGTGCAGGTCCTAAATGAGCTTTTTTCTCTGTTCCCCTCACCACAATCCAGATTCTTTTGGTGAGTTACCAGTACAGACACCATACCAGGAAGTACTTAAATTTATTAAGCTACTGCTTGTCTTAATCTCAGTGGAGATATTTACTGATAAGCAGCAACCTATGCAGCATGTTTATGTCGTTCCTAAATTAGCTTTTATCTTTCTCCCTTCACCACAAATCAGATTCTTCTGAGGAGTTCCCAGTACATTATCCTATCCCCTGTGTAATTACCTTAACAAGCTCCAGCTGTTTTTTTCCTCAGAAGGGATACTCCCTGATATACAGCTGCCTACCCCCTTCGTAAGTGCAGGTCCTAAATGAGCTTTTTTCTCTGTTCCCCTCACCACAATCCAGATTATTTTGCGGAGTTACCAGTACCGTAACCACACCAGGAATTACTTAATTTATTAAGCTACTGCTTTTCTTAATCTCAGTGGAGATATTACTGATAAACAGCTAACTACGCAGCATTTTCATGTCGTTCCTAAATGAGCTTTATCTTTCTCCCCTCATCACAAATCAGATTCTTCTGAGGAGTTCCCAGTACATTATCCTTTCCCCTGTGTAAATACCTTAACAAGCTCCAGCTGTTTTTATTCTCAGAAGGGATACTCCCTGATATACAGCTGCCTACCCCCTTCGTAAGTTCAGGTCCTAAATGAGCTTTTTTCTCTGTTCCCTCACCACAATCCAGATTCTTTTGGGGAGTTACCAGTACAGGAACCATACCAGGAAGTACTTAATTTATTAAGCTACTGCTTTTCTTAATCTCATTGGAGATATATATTGATAAACAGCTACATATGCAGCATTTTCATGTCGTTCCTAAATGAGCTTTTATCTCTCTCCGCTCACCACAAATCAGATTCTTCTGAGGAGTTCCCAGTACACTATCCTTTCCACTGTGTATTTACCTTAACATGCTCCAGCTGTTTTTATTCTCAGAAGGGATACTCCCTGATATACAGCTGCCTACCCCTTCGTAAATGCAGGTCCTAAATGAGCTTTTATCTCTCTCCCCTCACCACAAATCAGATTCTTCTGAGGAGTTCCCAGTACACTATCCTTTCCACTGTGTATTTACCTTAACAAGCTACAGCTGTTTTTATTCTCAGAACGTTTACACCCCTGATATACAGCTGCCTACCCCCTTCGTAAGTGCAGGTCATTAATGAGCTTTTTTCTCTGTTCCCTCACCACAATCCAGATTCTTTTGGGGAGTTACCTGTACAGTAACCATACCAGGAAGTACTTAATTTATTAAGCGACTTCTTTTCTTAATCTCAGTGGAGATATTTCCTGATAAACAGCTACCTACACAGCATGTTCATGTCGTTCGTAAATGAGCTTTTATCTCTCTCCCCTCACCACAAATCAGATTCTTCTGAGGAGTTCCAGTACATTATCCTTTCCCCTGTGTAATTACCTCAACAAGCTGCGGCTGTTTTTATTCTCAGATGGTCCACTCCGTGATATACAGCTGCCTACCCCCTTCGTAAGTGCAGTTCCTGAATGAGCTTTTTTCTCTGTTCCCTCACCACAATCCAGATTCTTTTGGGTTGTTGCCAGTACAGTAACCATACCAGGAAGTACTTAATTTATTAAGCTACTGCTTTTCTTAATCTCAGTGGAGATATTTACTGATAAACTGCTACCTACGCAGCATGTTCATGTCTTTCCTAAATGAGCTTTTATCTCTCTCTCCTCACCACAAATCAGATTCTTCTGAAGAGTTCCCAGTAAATTATCCTTTCCCTGTGTAATTACTTTAACAAGCTCCAGCTGTTTTTATTCTCAGAAGGTTTACTCCCTGATATACAGCTGCCTACATCCTTCGTAAGTGCAGGTCATAATTGAGCTTTTTTCTCTGTTCCCTCACCACAATCCAGACTCCTTTGGGAAGTTATCAGTACAGTAACCATACCAGGAAGTACTTAATTTTTTAAGCTACTGCTTTTCTTAATCTCAGTGGAGATATTTAGTCATAAACAGCTACCTATGCAGCATTTCATGTCGTTCCTAAATGAGCTTTTATCTATCTCCCCTCACCACAAATCAGATTCTTCTGAGGAGTTCCCAGTACATTATCCTATCCCCTGTGTAATTACCTTAACAAGCTCCAGCTGTTTTTTTCCTCAGAAGGGGATACTCCCTGATATACAGCTGCCTACCCCCCTTCGTAAGTGCAGGTCCTAAATGAGCTTTTTTCTCTGTTCCCTCACCACAATCCAGATTCTTTTAGGGAGTTACCAGTACAGTACCCATACCAGGAAGTACTTAATTCATTAAGCTCCTGCTTTTCTTAATCTCAGTGGAGATATTTACTGATAAAGAGCTACCTATGCAGCATGTTCATGTCGTTCCTAAATGAGCTTTTATCTCTCTCCCCTCACCACAAATCAGATCTTCTGAGGAGTTTCCAGTACATTATCCTTTCCCCTGTGTAATTACCTTAACAAGCTCCAGCTCTTTTTATTCTCAGAAGGGATACTCCCTGATATACAGCTGCCTACCCCCTTCGTAAGTGCAGGTCCTAAATGAGCCTTTTTCTCTGTTCCCTCACCACAATCCAGATTCTTTTGGGGAGTTACCAGTACAGTAAACATACCAGGAAGTATTTAATTTATTAAGCAACTGCTTTTCTTTTCTTTTTTTTTTTTTTTTTTTTGGCCAGTCCTGGGCCTTGGACTCAGGGCCTGAGCACTGTCCCTGGCTTCTTCCCGCTCAAGGCTAGCACTCTGCCACTTGAGCCACAGCGCCTCTTCTGGCGGTTTTCTGTATATGTGGTGCTGGGGAATCGAACGTAGGGCCTCGTGTATCCGACGCAGGCACTCTTGCCACTAGGCTATATCCCCAGCCCAAGCAACTGCTTTCTTAATCTCAGTGGAGATATTTACTGATAAACAGCTACCTATGCAGCATGTTCATGTCGTTCCTAAAGGATCTTTTATCTCATTCACCTCACCACAAATCAAATTCTTCTGAGGAGTTCCCAGTACATTATCCTTTCCCCCTGTGTAATTACCAGAACAAGCTCCAGCTGTTTTTATTCTTAGAAGGGATAATCCCTGATATACAGCTGCCTACCCCCCTTCGTAAGTGCAGGTCCTAAATGAGCTTTTTTCTCTGTTCCTTCACCACAATCCAGATTCTTTTGGGGAGTTACCAGTACAGTAACCGTACCAGGAAGTACTTAATTTATTAAGCTACTGTTTTTCTTAATCTCAGTGGAGATATTTACTGATAACCAGCTACCTATGCAGCCTGTTCCTGTCGTTCCTAAATGAGCTTTTATCTATCTCCCCTCACCACAATCAGATTCTTCTGAGGAGTTCCAGTACATTATCCTTTCCTCTGTGTAATTACCTTAACAAGCTCCAGCTGTTTTTTATTCTCAGAAGGGATACTCCCTGATATACAGCTGCCTACCCCCTTCGTAAGTGCAGGTCCTAAAAGAGCTTGTTTCTCTCTTCCGTCACCACAATCCAGATTCTTTTGGGGAGTTACAGTAACCATAACAGGAAGTACTTAATTTATTAAGCTACTGCTTTTCTTAATCTCAGTGGAGATATTTACTGATAAACCGGTACCTACGGAGCATGTTCATGTCGTTCCTAAATGAGCTTTTATCTCTCTCCCCTCACCACAAATCAGATTCTTCTGAGGAGTTCCCAGTACATTATCCTTTCCCCTGTGTAATTACCTTAACAAGCTCCAGCTGTTTTTATTCTGAGAAGGGATACTCCCTGATATACAGCTGCCTACCCCCCTTCGTAAGTGCAGGTCCTAAATGAGCTTTTTTCTCTGTTCCCTCAACCCTATCCAGATTCATTTGGGGAGTTACCAGTACAGTAACCATACCAGGAAGTGCTTAATTTATTAAGCTACTGCTTTTCTTAATCTCAGTTGAGATATTTATTGATAAACAGCTACCTACGCAGCATGTTCATGTCGTACATAAATGAGCTTTTATCTCTCTCCCCTCACCACAAATCAGATTCTTCTGAGGAGTTCCTAGTACATTATCCTTTCCACTGTGTAATTACCTTAACAAGCTCCAGCTGTTTTTTTTCTCAGAAGGTTTACTCCCTGATATACAGCTGCCTACCCCCTTCGTAAGGGCAGGTCCTAAATGAGCTCTTTTCTCTGTTCCCTCACAACAATCCAGATTCTTTTGGGGAGTTACCAGTACAGTAAACATACCAGGAAGTACTTAATTTATTAAGCTACTGCTTTTCTTAATCTCAGTGGAGATATTTACTGATAAACAGCTACCTATGCAGCATGTTCATGTCGTTCCTAAATGAGCTTTTATCTCTCTCCCCTCACCACAAAACACATTCTTCTGAGGAGTTCCCAGTACATTATCCTTTCCCCCTGTGTAATTACCTTAACAAGTTCCAGCTGTTTTTATTCTCAGAAGGGATACTCCCTGATATACAGCTGCCTACCCCCATCGTAAGTGCAGGTCCTAAATGAGCCTTTTTCTCTGTTCCCTCACGACAATCCAGATTCTTTTGGGGAGTTACCCAGTACAGTAACCCATACCAGGAAGTATTTAATTTATTAAGCAACTGCTTCTCTTTTCTTTTCTTTTTTTTTTTTTTTTTTGGCCAGTCCTGGGCCTTGGACTCAGGGCCTGAGCACTGTCCCTGGCTTCTTCCCGCTCAAGGCTAGCACTCTGCCACTTGAGCCACTGCGCCGCTTCTGGCCGTTTCCTGTATATGTGGTGCTGGGGAATCGAACCTAGGGCCTCGTGTATCCGAGGCAGGCACTCTTGCCACTAGGCTATATCCCCAGCCCAAGCAACTGCTTTTCTTAATCTCAGTGGAGATATTTACTGATAAACAGCTACCTACGCAGCATGCTCATGTCGTTCCTAAACGAGCTTTTATCTCATTCACCTCACCACAAATCAAATTATTCTGAGGAGTTCCCAGTACATTATCCTTTCCCCTGTGTAATTACCAGAACAAGCTCCAGCATTTTTTATTCTTAGAAGGGATAATCCCTGATATACAGCTGCCTACGCCCTTCATAAGTGCAGGTCCTAAATGAGCTTTTTTCTCTGTTCCCTCACCACAATCCAGATTCGTTTGGGGAGTTACCAGTACAGTAACCGTACCAGGAAGTACTTAATTTATTAAGCTACTGCTTTTCTTAATCTCAGTGGAGATATTTACTGATAACCAGCTACCTATGCAGCCTGTTCCTGTCGTTCCTAAATGAGCTTTTATCTATCTCCCCTCACCACAAATCAGATTCTTCTGAGGAGTTCCCAGTACATTATCCTTTCCCCTATGTAATTGCCTTCACAAGCTCCAGCTCTTTTTATTCTCAAAAGGGATACTCCCTGATATACAGCTGCCTTCCCCCTTCGTAAGTGCAGGTCCTAAATGAGATTTTTTCTCTGTTCCCTCACCATAATCCAGATTCTATTGGGGAGTTACCAGTACAGTATCCATACCAGGAAGTACTTAATTTATTAAGGTACTGCTTTTCTTAAACTCAGTGGAGATATTTACTGATAAACAGCTACCTACGCAGCATGTTCATGTCGTTCATAAATGAGCTTTTATCTCTCTCCCCTCAGCACAAATCAGATTCTTCTGAGGAGTCCCAGTACATTATCCTTTCCCCTGTGTAATTACCTTAACAAGCTCCAGCTGTTTTTATTCTCAGAAGATTTAGTCCCTGATATACAGCTGCCTACCCCCTTCGTAAGTGCAGGTCCTAAATGAGATTTTTTCTCTGTTCCCTCACCACAATCCAGATTCTTTTGGGGAGTTACCAGTACAGTAACCATACCAGGAAGTACTTAATTTATTAAGCTACTTCTTTTCTTAATCTCAGTGGAGATATTTCCTGATAAACAGGTACTTACGCTGCATGTACATGTCGTTCCTAAATGAGCTTTTATCTCTCTCCCCTCACCACAATCAGATTCTTCTGAGGAGTTCCCCGTACAATATACTTTCCCCTGTGTAATTACCTTAACAAGCTCCAGCTGTTTTTATTCTCAGAAGGGATACTCCCTGATATACAGCTGCGTACCCCCTTCGTAAGAGCTGGTTCTAAATGAGCTTTTTTCTCCCTTCCCTCACCAGAATCCATATTCTTTTGCGGAGTTACCAGTACAGTCAACATACCAGGAAGTACTTAATTTATTAAGCTACTGCTTTTCTTAATCTTAGTGGAGATATTTACTGATAAACAGCTACCTATTCAGCATGTTCATGTCGTTCCTAAATGAGCTTTTATCTCTCTCTCCTCACCACAAATCAGATTCTTCTGAGGAGTTCCCAGTACATTATCCTTTCCCCTGTGTAATTACCTTAACAAGCTCCAGCTGTTTTTATTCTCAGAAGGGATACTCCCTGATATACAGCTGCCTACCCCCTTCGTAAGTGCAGGTCCTAAATGAGTTTTTTTCTCTCTTCCCTCACCACAATCCAGATTCTTTTGGGGAGTTACCAGTAGAGTAACCATAAAAGGAAGTACTTAATTTATTAAGCTACTGCTTTTCTTAATCTAATTGGAGATATTTACTGATAAACAGCTACCTACACAGCATGTTCATGTCCTTCGTAAATGAGCTTTTATCTCTCTCCCCTCACCACAAATCAGATTCTTCTGAGGAGTTCCCAGTACATTGTCCTTTCCCCTGTGTAATTACCTCAACAAGATGCGGCTGTTTTTATTCTCAGATGGTCCACTCCGTGATATACAGCTGCCTACCCCCTTTGTAAGTGCAGTTCCTGAATGAGCTTTTTTCTCTGTTCCCTCACCACAATCCAGATTCTTTTGGGTTGTTGCCAGTACAGTAACCATACCAGGAAGTACTTAATTTATTAAGCTACTGCTTTTCTTAATCTCAGTGGAGATTTTACTGATAAACAGCTACCTACGCAGCATGTTCATGTCGTTCCTAAATGAGCTTTTATCTCTCTCTCCTCACCACAAATCAGATTCTTCTGAAGAGTTCCAGTACATTATCCTTTCCCCTGTGTAATTACCTTAACAAGCTCCAGCTGTTTTTATTCTCAGAAGGTTTACTCCCTGATATACAGCTGCCTACATCCTTCGTAAGTGCAGGTCCTAAATGAGCTTTTTTCTCTGTTCCCTCACCACAATCCAGACTCCTTTGGGAAGTTATCAGTACAGTAACCATACCAGGAAGTACTTAATTTTTTAAGCTACTGCTTTTCTTAATCTCAGTGGAGATATTTACTCATAAACAGCTACCTATGCAGCATTTTCATGTCGTTCCTAAATGAGCTTTTATCTATCTCCCCTCACCACAAATCAGATTCTTCTGAGGAGTTCCCAGTACATTATCCTTTCCTCTGTGTAATTACCTTAACAAGCTCCAGCTGTTTCTTTCTCAGAAGGGATACTCCCTGATATACAGCTGCCTACCCCCTTCGTAAGTGCAGGTCCTAAATGAGCTTTTTTCTCTGTTCCCTCACCACAAACCAGATTCTTTTAGGGAGTTACCAGTACAGTACCCATACCAGGAAGTACTTAATTCATTAAGCTCCTGCTTTTCTTAATCTCAGTGGAGATATTTACTGATAAACAGCTACCTATGCAGCATGTTCATGTCGTTCCTAAATGAGCTTTTATCTCTCTCCCCTCACCACAAATCAGATCTTCTGAGGAGTTCCCAGTACATTATCCTTTCCCCTGTGTAATTACCTTAACAAGCTCCAGCTGTTTTTATTCTCAGAAGGTTTACTCCCTGATATACAGCTGCCTACATCCTTCGTAAGTGCAGGTCATAATTGTGCTTTTTTCTCTGTTCCCTCACCAAAATCCAGACTCCTTTGGGAAGTTTTCAGTCTAGTAACCATACCAGGAAGTACTTAATTTATTAAGCTACTGCTTTTCTTATCTCAGTGGAGATATTTACTGATAAACAGCTACCTATGCAGCATGTTCATGTCGTTCCTAAATGAGCTTTTATCTCTCTCTCCTCACCACAAATCAGATTATTCTGAGGAGTTCCCAGTACATTATGCTTTCTACGGTGTAATTACCTTAACAAGCTCCAGCTGTTTTTATTCTCAGAATTGATACTCCCTGATATACAGCTGCCTACCCCCTTCGTAAGTGCAGTTCCTAAATGCGCTTTTTTCTCTGTTCCCTCACAACAATCCAGATTCTTTTGGGAGTTACCAGTACAGTAACCATACCAGGAATTACATAATTTATTAAGCTACTGCTTTTCTTAATCTCAGTGGAGATATTTACTGATAAACAGCTACCTATGGAGCATGTTCATGTCGTTCCTAAATGAGCTTTTATCTCTCTCCCCTCAGCACAAATCAGATTCTTCTGAGGAGTTCCCAGTACATTATCCTTTCCCCTGTGTAATTACCTTAACAAGCTCCAGCTGTTTTTATTCTCAGAAGGGATACTCCCTGATATACAGCTGCCTACCCCCTTCGTAAGTGCAGGTCCTAAATGAGTTTTTTCTCTCTTCCCTCACCACAATCCAGATTCTTTTGGGGAGTTACCAGTAGAGTAACCATAAAAGGAAGTACTTAATTTATTAAGCTACTCCTTTTCTTAATCTAAGTGGAGATATTTACTGACAAACAGCTACCTACACAGCATGTTCATGTCGTTCGTAAATGAGCTTTTATCTCTCTCCCCTCACCACAAATCAGATTCTTCTGAGGAGTTCCCAGTACATTATCCTTTCCCCTGTGTAATTACCTCAACAAGCTGCGGCTGTTTTTATTCTCAGATGGTCCACTCCCTGATATACAGCTGCCTACCCCCCTTCGTAAGTGCAGTTTCTGAATGAGCTTTTTTCTCTGTTCCCTCACCACAATCCAGATTCTTTTGGGTTGTTGCCAGTACAGTAACCATACCAGGAAGTACTTAATTTATTAAGCTACTGCTTTTCTTAATCTCAGTGGAGATATTTACTGATAAACAGCTACCTAGGCAGCATGTTCATGTCGTTCCTAAATGAGCTTTTATCTCTCTCTCCTCACCACAAATCAGATTCTTCTGAAGAGTTCCCAGTACATTATCCTTTCCCCTGTGTAATTACCTCAACAAGCTCCAGCTGTTTTTATTCTAAGAAGGTTACTCCCTGATATACAGCTGCCTACCCCCTTCGTAAGTGCAGGTCCTAAATGAGCTTTTTTCTCTGTTCCCTCACCACAATCCAGATTCTTTTAGGGAGTTACCAGTAGAGTAACCATACCAGGAAGTACTTAATTCATTAAGCTCCTGCTTTTCTTAATCTCAGTGGAGATATTACTGATAAACAGCTACCTATGCAGCATGTTCATGTCGTTCCTAAATGAGCTTTTAACTCTCTCCCCTCACCACAAATCAGATCTTCTGAGGAGTTCCCAGTACATTATCCTTTAACCTGTGTAATTACCTTAACAAGCTCCAGCTTTTTTTATTTCAGAAGGGATACTCCCTGATATACAGCTGCCTAACCCCTTTGTAAGTGCAGGTCCTAAATGAGCTTTTTTCTCTGTTCCCTCACAACAATCCAGATTCTTTTGGAGAGTTACCAGTACAGTACCCATACCAGGAAGTACTTAATTTTATTAAGCTACTGCTTTTCTTAATACAGTGTAGATATTTACTTATAAACAGCTACCTACGCAGCATGTTCATGTCGTTCCTAAATGAGCTTTTATTTCTCACCCCTCAACACAATTCAGATTCTTCTGAGGAGTTCCCAGTACATTATCCTTTCCCTGTGTAATTACCTTAACAAGCTCTAGCTGTTTTTATTCTCAGAAGGTTTACTCCCTGATATACAGCTGCCTGCCCCCTTCGTAAGTGCAGGTCCTAAATGAGCTTTTTTCTCTGTTCCCTCACCACAATCCAGATTCTTTTGGGGAATTACCAGTACAGTACCATACCAGGAAGTACTTAATTTATTAAGCTACTGCTTTTATTAATACAGTGTAGATATTTACTTATAAACAGCTACTTACGCAGCATGTTCATGTCGTTCCCTAAATGAGCATTTATTTCTCTCCCCTCAACACAAATCAGATTCTTATGAAGAGTTCCCAGTACATATCCTTTCCCCTGTGTAATTACCTTAACAAGCTCCAGCTGTTTTTATTCTCAGAAGGTTTACTCACTGATATACACCTGCCTACCCCCTTCGTAAGTGCAGGTCCTAAATGAGCTTTTTTCTCTGTTCCCTCAACACAATCCAGATTCTTTTGGGGAGTTACCAGTAGAGTAACCATACCAGGAAGTACTTAATTTATTAAGCTACTGCTTTTCGTAATCTCAGTGGAGATATTTACTGATAAACAGCTACCTATGCAGCATGTTCATGTCGTTCCTAAATGAGCTTTTATCTCTCTCCCCTCACCACAAATCAGATTCTTCTGAGGAGTTCCCAGTACATTATCCTTTCCCCTGTGTAATTACCTTAACCAGCTCCAGCTGTTTTTATTATAAGAAGGTTTACTCCCTGATAGACAGCTGCCTACCCCCTTCGTAAGTGTAGGTCCTAAATGAGCTTTTTTCTCTGTTCCCTCACCACAATCCAGATTCTTTTGGGGAGTTACCAGTACAGTAACCATACCAGCAAGTACTTATATATTAACCTATTGCTTTTCTTAATCTAAGTGGAGATATTTACTGCTAAACAGCTACCTACGCAGCATGTTCATGTCGTTCTTAAATGAGCTTTTATCTCTCTCCCCTCACCACAAATCAGATTCTTCTGAGGAGTTCCCAGTACATTATCCTTTCCCATTTGTAATTACCTTAACAAGCTCCAGCTGTTTTTATTCTAAGAAGGGATACTCCCTGATATACAGCTGCCTACCCCCTTTGTAAGTGCAGGTCCTAAATGAACTTTTTCTCTGTTCCCCTCACCACAATGCAGATTCTTTTGGGGAGTTACCAGTACAGTAACCATACCACTTAATTTATTACTTAATTTATTACTTAATTTATTACTTAATTTATTAAGCTACTGCTTTTCTTAATCTCATTGGAGATATTTACTGATAAACAGCTACCTTTGCAGCATTTACATGGTCGTTCCTAAATGAGCTTTATTCTCTCTCCCCTCACCACAAAATCAGATTATTCTGAGGAGTTCCCAGTACATTATCCTTAACCATTTGTAATTACCTTAACAAGCTCCTGCTGTTTTTATTCTCAGAAGGGATACTCCCTGATATACAGGTGCCTACCCCCTTCGTAATTGCAGGTCCTAAGTGAGCTTTTTTCTCTGTTCCCTCACCACAATCCAGATTGTTTTGGGGAGTTACCAGTAGAGTAATCATACCAGGAAGTACTTAATTAATTAAGCTACTGCTTTTCTTAATCTCAGTGGAGATATTTACTGATAAACAGCTACCTACGCAGCATGTTCATGTCGTTCCTAATGAGCTTTTATCTCTCTCCCTTCACCACAAATCAGATTTTTCTGAGGAGTTCCCCGTACATTATCCTTTCCCCTGTGTAATTACCTTAACAAGCTCCAGCTGTTTTTATTCTCAGAATGTTTACTCCCTGATATAGAGCTGCCTACCCCTTCGTAAGTGCAGGTCCTAAATGAGCTTTTTTCTCTGTTCCCTCACCACAATCCAGATTCTTTTGGGGAGTTACCAGTACAGTAACCATACCAGGAAGTACTTAATTTATTAAGCTACTGCTTTTTTTAATCTCAGTGGAGATATTTACTGAAAAACAGCTACCTACGCAGCATGTTCATGACGTTCCTAAATGAGCTTTTATCTCTCTCCCCTCACCACGAATCAGATTCTTCTGAGGAGTTCCCAGTACATTATGCTTTCCCCTGTGTAATTACCTTAACAAGCTCCAGCTGTTTTTATTTTCAGAACGTTTACTCCCTGATATACAGCTGCCTACCCCCTTCGTAAGTGCAGGTCCTTAATGAGCTTTTTTCTCTGTTCCCTCACCACAATCAGATTCTTTTGGGAAGTTACCAGTACAGTAACCATACCAGGAATTACTTAATTTATTAAGCTACTGCTTTTCTTAATCTCATTGGAGATATTTACTGATAAACAGGTACTTACGCTGCATGTACATGTCGTTACTAAATGAGGTTTTATCTCTCTCCCCTCACCACAAATCAGATTCTTCTGAGGTGTTCCTAGTACATTATCCTTTCCCCTGTGTAATTACCTTAACAAGCTCCAGCTGTTTTTATTCTCAGAAGGTTTACTCCGTGATATACAGCTGCCTAGCCCCTTCGTAAGTGCAGGTCCTAAATGAGCTTTTTTCTCTGTTCCCTCACCACAATCCAGATTCTTTTGGGGAGTTACCAGTACAGTAACCATACCAGGAAGTACTTAATTTATTAAGCTACTGCTTTTCTTAATCTCAGTGGAGATATTTACTGATAAACATGTACTTACTTTGCATGTACATGTCGTTCCTAAATGAGCTTTTATCTGTCTCCCCTCACCACAAATCAGATTCTTCTGAGGAGTTCCCAGTACATTATCCTTTCCCCTGTGTAATTACCTTAACAAGCTCCAGCTGTTTTTATTCTCAGAAGGGATACTCCTGATATACTGCTGCCTACCCCCCTTTGTACGTGCAGGTCCTAAATGAGTTTTTTTCTCTGTTTCCTCACCACAATGCAGATTCTTTTGGGGAGTTACCAGTACAGTAACCATAACAGGAAATACTTAATTTATTAAGCTACTGCTTTTCTTATCTCAGTGGAGATATTTACTGATAAACAGCTACCTATGCAGCATTTACATGTCGTTCCTAAATGAGCTTTATTCTCTCTCCCCTCACCACAAATCAGATTCTTCTGAGGAGTTCCCAGTACATTATCCTTAACCCTTTGTAATTACCTTAACAAGCTCCTGCTGTTTTATTCTCAGAAGGGATACTCCCTGATATACAGGTGCCTACCCCCTTCGTAAGTGCAGGTTCTAAATGAGCTTTTTTCTCTGTTCCCTCACCACAATCCAGATTGTTTTGCGGAGTTACCAGTACCCGTAACCACACCAGGAAGTACTTAATTTATTAAGCTACTGTTTTTCTTAATCTCAGTGGAGATATTTACTGATAAAAAGGTACCTATGCCGCATGTTCATGTCGTTCTAAATGAGCTTTTATCTCTCTCCCCTCACCAAAAATCAGATTCTTGTGAGGAGTTCCCAGTAAAATATCCTTTCCCCTGTGTAATTACCTTAACAAGCTCCAGCTGTTTTTATTCTCAGAAGGGATACTCCCTGATATACAGTTGCCTACCCCTTCGTAAGTGCAGGTCCTAAATGAGATTTTTTCTCTGTTCGCTCAACACTATCCAGATTCTTTTGGGGTGTTACCAGTACAGTAACCATACCAGGAAGTACTTAATTTATTAAGCTACTGCTTTTCTTAATCTCAGTGGAGATATTTACTGATAAACAGCTACCTAAGCAGCATGTTCATGTCGTTCCTAAATGAGCTTTTATCTCTCTCCCCTCACCACAAATCAGATTCTTCTGAGAGTTTCCAGTACATTATCCTTTCCCCTGTGTAATTACCTTAACATGCTCCAGCTGTTTTTATTCTCAGAACGTTTACCCCTGATATAGAGCTGCCTACCCCATTAGTAAGTGCAGGTCCTAAATGAGCTTTTTTCTGTTCCCTCACCACAATCCAGATTCTTTTGGGGAGTCACCAGTACAGTAACCATACCAGGAAGTACTTAATTTATTAAGCTTACAGCTTTTCTTAGTCTCAGTGGAGATATTTACTGATAAACAGCTAACTATGCAGCATGTTCATGGCGTTCCTAAATGAGCTTTTATCTCTATCCCCTCACCACAAATCAGATTCTTCTGAGGAGTTCCCAGTACATTATCCTTTCCCCTGTGTAATTACCTTAACAAGCTCCAGCTGTTTTTATTCTCAGAAGAGATACTCCCTGATATACAGCTGCCTACCCCCTTCGTAAGTGCAGGTCCTAAATGAGCTTTTTTCTCAGTTACCTCACCACAATCGAGATTCATTTGGGGAGTTACCAGTACAGTAACCATACCAGCAAGTACTTAATTTATTAAGCTACTGCTTTTCTTAATCTCAGTGGAGATATTTACTGATAAATAGCTACCTACGCAGCATATTCATGAGGTTCCTAAATGAGCTTTTATCTCTCTCCCCTCACCACAAATCAGATTCTTCTGATAAGTTCCCAGTACATTATCCTTTCCCCTGTGTAATTACCTTAACAAGCTCCAGCTGTTTTTATTCTCAGAAGGTTTACTCCCTGATATACAGCTGCCTAACCCCTTCGTAAGTGCAGGGTCCTAAATGAGCTTTTTTCTCTGTTCCCTCACCACAATCCAGATTCTTTTGGTGAGTTACCAGTACAGACACCATACCAGGAAGTACTTAATTTATTAAGCTACTGCTTGTCTTAATCTCAGTGGAGATATTTACTGATAAGCAGCTACCTATGCAGCATGTTTATGTCGTTCCTAAATTAGCTTTTATCTTTCTCCCTTCACCACAAATCAGATTCTTCTGAGGAGTTCCCAGTACATTATCCTATCCCCTGTGTAATTACCTTAACAAGCTCCAGCTGTTTTGTTTTCCTCAGAAGGGATACTCCCTGATATACAGCTGCCTACCCCCTTCGTAAGTGCAGGTTCTAAATGAGCTTTTTTTCTCTGTTCCCTCACCACAATCCAGATTCTTTTGCGGAGTTACCAGTACCGTAACCACACCAGGAATTACTTAATTTATTAAGCTACTGCTTTTCTTAATCTCAGTGGAGATATTTACTGATAAACAGCTACCTACGCAGCATTTTCATGTCGTTCCTAAATGAGCTTTTATCTTTCTCCCCTCATCACAAATCAGATTCTTCTGAGGAGTTCCCAGTACATTATCATTTCCCCTGTGTAAATACCTTAACAAGCTCCAGCTGTTTTTATTCTCAGAAGGGATACTCCCTGATATACAGCTGCCTACCCCCTTCGTAAGTGCAGGTCCTAAATGAGCTTTTTTCTCTGTTCCCTCACCACAATCCAGATTCTTTTGGAGAGTTACCAGTACAGTACCCATACCAGGAAGTACTTAATTTATTAAGCTACTGCTTTTCTTAATACAGTGTAGATATTGTACTTATAAACAGCTACCTACGCAGCATGTTCATGTCGTTCCTAAATGAGCTTTTATTTCTCACCCTCAACACAATTCAGATTCTTCTGAAGAGTTCCCAGCACATTATCCTTTCCCATGTGTAATTACCTTAACAAGCTCCAGCTGGTTTTTATTCTCAGAAGGTTTACTCCCTGACATACAGCTGCCTACCCCTTCCTACGTGCAGGTCCTAATTGACCTTTTTTCTCTGTTCCCTCACCACAATCCAGATTCTTTTAGGGAGTTACCAGTACAGGAACCATACCAGGAAGTACTTAATTTATTAAGGTACTGCTTTTCTTAATCTCATTGGAGATATATATTGATAAACAGCTACATATGCAGCATTTTCATATCGTTCCTAATGAGCTTTTATCTCTCTCCGCTCACCAAAAATCAGATTCTTCTGAGGAGTTCCCAGTACACTATCCTTTCCACTGTGTATTTACCTTAACAAGTTCAGCTGTTTTTATTCTCAGAAGGGATACTCCTGATATACAGCTGCCTACCCCTTCGTAAATGCAGGTCCTAAATGAGCTTTTATCTCTCTCCCCTCACCACAAATCAGATTCTTCTGAGGAGTTCCCAGTACACTTTTCTTTCCACTGTGTATTTACCTTAACAAGCTACTGCTGTTTTTATTCTCAGAACGTTTACTCCCTGATATACAGCTGCCTACCCCCTTCGTAAGTGCAGGTCATTAATGAGCTTTTTTCTCTGTTCCCTCACCACAATCCAGATTCTTTTGGGGAGTTACCAGTACAGTAACCATACCAGGAAGTACTTAATTTATTAAGCTACTGCTTTTCTTAATCTCAGTGGAGATATTTTCTGTTAAACAGCTACCTATGCAGCATGTTCATGTCATTCCTAAATGAGCTTTTATCTCTCTCCCCTCACCACAAATAAGATTCTTCTGAGGAGTTCCCAGTACATTATCCTTTCCCCTGTGTAATTACCTTAACAAGCTCCAGCTGTTTTTATTCTCAGAAGAGATACTCCCTGATATACAGCTGCCTACTCCCTTCGTAAGTGCAGGTTCTAAATGAGCTTTTTTCTCTGTTCCCTCACCACAATCCAGATTCTTTTGAGGAGTTACCAGAACAGTAACCATACCAGGAAGTACTTAATTTATTAAGCTACTGCTTTTGTTAATCTCAGTGGAGATATTTACTGATAAACAGCTACCTACGCAGCATGTTCATGTCGTTCCTAAATGAGCTTTTATCTCTCTCCCCTCACCACAAATCAGATTCTTCTGAGGAGTTCCCAGTACATTATCCTTTCCCCTGTGTAATTACCTTAACAAGCTCCAGCTGTTTTTATTCACAGAAGAGATACTCACTGATATACAGCTGCCTACCCCCTTCGTAAGTGCAGGTCCTAAATGAGCTATTTTCTCTGTTCCCTCACCACAATCCAGATTCTTTTGGGGAGTTACCAGTACAGTAAACCATACAGGAAGTACTTAATTTATTAAGCTACTGCTTTTCTTAATCTCAGTGGAGATATTTACTGAAAAACAGCTACCTACGCAGCATGTTCATGTCCTTCATAAATGAGCTTTTATCTCTCTCCCCTCACCACAATCAGATTCTTCTGAGGAGTTCCAGGTACATTATCCTTTCCCTGTGTAAATACCTTAACAAGCTCCAGCTCTTTTTATTCTCAGAAGGTTTACTCCCTGATATACAGCTGCCTACCCCCTTCGTAAGTGCAGGTCCTAATGAGATTGTTTTCTCTGTTCCCTCACCACAATCCAGATTCTTTTGAGGAGTTACCAGTACAGTAACCATACCAGGAAGTACTTAATTTATTAAGCTACTGCTTTTCTTAATCTCAGTGGAGATATTTACTGATAAACAGCTACCTACGCAGCATGTTCATGGCGTTCCTAAATGAGCTTTTATCTCTCTCCCCTCACCACAAATCAGATTCTTCTGAGGAGTTCCCAGTACATTATCCTTTCCCCTGTGTAATTACCTTAACAAGCTCCAGCTGTTTTTATTCTCAGAAGGTTTACTCCCTGATATACAGCTGCCTACCCCCTTTGTAAGTGCAGGTCCTAAATGAGCTTTTTTCTCTGTTCCCTCACCACAATCCAGATTCTTTTGGGGAGTTACCAGTACAGTAACCATACCAGGAAGTACTTAATTTATTAAGCTACTGCTTTTCTTAATCTCAGTTGAGATATTTTCTGATAAACAGCTACCTATGCAGCATGTTCATGTCATTCCTAAATGAGCTTTTATCTCTCTCCCCTCACCACAAATAAGATTCTTCTGAGGAGTTTCCCAGTACATTATCCTTTCCCCTGTGTAATTACCTTAACAAGCTCCAGCTGTTTTTATTCTCAGAAGGTTTACTCCCCTGATATACAGCTGCCTGCCCCCTTCGTAAGTGCAGGTCCTAAGTGAGCTTTTTTCTCTGTTCCCTCACCACAACCCAGATTCTTTTGGGGAATTACCAGTACAGTACCATACCAGGAAGTACTTAATTTATTAAGCTACTGCTTTTCTTAATACAGTGTAGATATTTACTTATAAACAGCTACTTACGCAGCATGTTCATGTCGTTCCTAAATGAGCATTTATTTCTCTCCCCTCAACACAAATCAGATTCTTATGAAGAGTTCCCAGTACATTATCCTTTCCCCTGTGTAATTACCTTAACAAGCTCCAGCTGTTTTTATTCTCAGAAGGTTTACTCACTGACATACACCTGCCTACCCCCCTTCGTAAGTGCAGGTCCTAAATGAGCTTTTTTCTCTGTTCCCCTCACCACAATCCAGATTCTTTTGGGGAGTTACCAGTACAGTAACCATACCAGGAAGTACTTAATTTATTAAGCTACTGCTTTTCTTAATCTCAGTGGAGATATTTACTGATAAACATGTACTTACTTTGCATGTACATGTCGTTCCTAAATGAGCTTTTATCTGTCTCCCCTCACCACAAATCAGATTCTTCTGAGGAGTTCCCAGTACATTATCCTTAACCCTTTGTAATTACCTTAACAAGCTCCTGCTGTTTTTATTCTCAGAAGGGATACTCCCTGATATACAGGTGCCTACCCCCTTCGTAAGTGCAGGTCCTAAATGAGCTTTTTTCTCTGTTCCCTCATCACAATCCAGATTGTTTTGCGGAGTTACCAGTACCGTAACCACACCAGGAAGTACGTAATTTATTAAGCTACTGTTTTTCTTAATCTCAGTGGAGATATTTACTGATAAAAAGGTACCTATGCAGCATGTTCATGTCGTTCCTAAATGAGCTTTTATCTCTCTCCCCTCACCACAAATCAGATTCTTGTGAGGAGTTCCCAGTAAAATATCCTTTCCCCTGTGTAATTACCTTAACAAGCTCCAGCTGTTTTTATTCTCAGAAGGGATACTCCCTGATATACAGTTGCCTACCCCTTCGTAAGTGCAGGTCCTAAATGAGATTTTTTCTCTGTTCCCTCAACACTATCCAGATTCTTTTGGGGTGTTACCAGTACAGTAACCATACCAGGAAGTACTTAATTTATTAAGCTACTGCTTGTCTTAATCTCAGTGGAGATATTTACTGATAAGCAGCTACCTATGCAGCATGTTTATGTCGTTCCTAAATTAGCTTTTATCTTTCTCCCTTCACCACAAATCAGATTCTTCTGAGGAGTTCCCAGTACATTATCCTATCCCCTGTGTAATTACCTTAACAAGCTCCAGCTGTTTTTTTCCTCAGAAGGGATACTCCCTGATATACAGCTGCCTACCCCCTTCGTAAGTGCAGGTCCTAAATGAGCTTTTTTCTCTGTTCCCTCACCACAATCCAGATTCTTTTGCGGAATTACCAGTACCGTAACCACACCAGGAATTACTTAATTTATTAAGCTACTGCTTTTCTTAATCTCAGTGGAGATATTTACTGATAAACAGCTACCTACGCAGCATTTTCATGTCGTTCCTAAATGAGCTTTTATCTTTCTCCCCTCATCACAAATCAGATTCTTCTGAGGAGTTCCCAGTACATTATCCTTTCCCCTGTGTAAATACCTTAACAAGCTCCAGCTGTTTTTATTCTCAGAAGGGATACTCCCTGATATACAGCTGCCTACCCCCTTCGTAAGTGCAGGTCCTAAATGAGCTTTTTTTCTCTGTTCCCTCACCACAATCCAGATTCTTTTGGTGAGTTACCAGTACAGGAACCATACCAGGAAGTACTTAATTTATTAAGCTACTGCTTGACTTAATCTCAGTGGAGATATTTACTGATAAGCAGCTACCTATGCAGCATGTTTATGTCGTTCCTAAATTAGCTTTTATCTTTCTCCCGTCACCACAAATCAGATTCTTCTGAGGAGTTCCCAGTACATTATCCTATCCCCTGTGTAATTACCTTAACAAGCTCCAGCTGTTTTTTTCCTCAGAAGGGATACTCCCTGATATACAGCTGCCTACCCCCTTCGTAAGTGCAGGTCCTAAATGAGCTTTTTTCTCTGTTCCCTCACCACAATCCAGATTCTTTTGCGGAGTTAGCAGTACCGTAACCACACCAGGAATTACTTAATTTATTAAGCTACTGCTTTTCTTAATCTCAGTGGAGATATTTACTGATAAACAGCTACCTATGCAGCATTTTCATGTCGTTCCTAAATGAGCTTTTATCTTTCTCCCCTCATCACAAATCAGATTCTTCTGAGGAGTTCCCAGTACATTATCCTTTCCCCTGTGTAAATACCTTAACAAGCTCCAGCTGTTTTTATTCTCAGAAGGGATACTCCCTGATATACAGCTGCCTACCCCCTTCGTAAGTTCAGGTCCTAAATGAGCTTTTTTCTCTGTTCCCTCACCACAATCCAGATTCTTTTGGGGAGTTACCAGTACAGGAACCATACCAGGAAGTACTTAATTTATTAAGCTACTGCTTTTCTTAATCTCAGTGGAGATATTTACTGATAAACAGCTACCTATGCAGCATGTTCATGTCGTTCCTAAATGAGTTTTTATCTCTCCTCCCCTCACCACGAATCAGATTCTTCTGAGGAGTTCCCAGTACATTATGCTTTCCCCTGTGTAATTAACTTAACAAGCTCCAGCTGTTTTTATTCTCAGAAGGTTTACTCCCTGATATACAGCTGCCTACCCCTTGGTAAGTGCAGGTCCTTAATGAGCTTTTTTCTCTGTTCCCTCACCACAATCCAGATTCTTTTGGGGAGTTACCAGTACAGTAACCATACCAGGAAGTACTTAATTTATTAAGCTACTGCTTTTCTTAATCCCAGTGGAGATATTTACTGATGAACAGCTACCTATGCAGCATGTTCATGTCGTTCTTAAAAGAGCTTTTATCTCTCTCCCCTCACCACGAATCAGATTCTTCTGAGGAGTTACCAGTACATTATCCTTTCCCTGTGTAATTAGCTTAACAAGCTCCAGCTGTTTTTATTCTCAGAAGGTTTACTCCATGATATACAGCTGCCTACCCCCTTCGTAAGTGCAGGTCCTTAATGAGCTTTTTTCTCTGTTCCCTCACCACAATCCAGATTCTTTTGGGGAGTTACCAGTACAGTAACCATACCAGGAAGTACTTAATTTATTAAGCTACTGCTTTTCTTAATCTCAGTGGAGGTATTTACTGATAAACAGCTACCTAAGCAGCATGTTCATGTCGTTCCTAAATGAGCTTTTATCTCTCTCCCCTCACCACAAATCAGATTCTTCTGAGGAGTTCCCAGTACATTATCCTTTCCCCTGAGTAATTACCTTAACATGCTCCAGCTGTTTTTATTCTCAGAACGTTTACCCCCTGATATAGAGCTGCCTACCCCATTCGTAAGTGCAGGTCCTAAATGAGCTTTTTTCTGTTCCCTCACCAAAATCCAGATTCTTTTGGGGAGTCACCAGTACAGTAACCATACCAGGAAGTACTTAATTTATTAAGCTACAGCTTTTCTTAATCTCAGTGGAGATATTTACTGATGAACAACTAACTATGCAGCATGTTCATGTCGTTCCTAAATGAGCTTTTATCTCTATCCCCTCACCACAAATCAGATTCTTCTGAGGAGTTCCCAGTACATTATACTTTCCCCTGTGTAATTACCTTAACAAGTTCCAGCTGTTTTTATTCTCAGAAGAGATACTCCCTGATATGCAGCTGGCTACCCCCTTCGTAAGTGCAGGTCCTAAATGAGCATTTTTCTCAGTTACCTCACCACAATCGAGATTCATTTGGGGAGTTACCAGTACAGTAACCATACCAGGAATTACTTAATTTATTAAGCTACTGCTTTTCATAATCTCAGTGGAGATATTTACTGATAAACAGCTA